>NW_028189369.1:0-25722 GCF_048542155.1 Nylanderia fulva
GCCCTGGGGTCTGGACTCGATGATGTGCGGCTAACTCGGCGGGCTGTGTTGGCATTAAGAAATGATATCTCCGAGCCGGAATCGAGGAGGCCCCAATACTGCTGCCCGGCGATCTGGATCAGGAGATTCAGACTTCGCAACACACACTTGAAATATCGGGAAAAAGGACTTGTTAAAACGATAATGTAAGTTGAAAGATTTTTTAATTTTCTCTGACATTGATTTAATTCGCGTATTATATCCGCAGCATGTTTAAATGTCGCATAACTTGGCATCTCAGACCAATCGCTTTGCACATCTATTGGTCAACAGCGAAGAATCGTTTTAATTTTATATTTTAATATTTAACTAACTTTGTATTTTTAATAAATTAATACAAATTGTCGCTCGTATATTGAAAACAAAGTGATAAATATAAGGCCAACTTATCGAGCTGAATATTCGAGATGTTCAGTCAATTACCATTTATTACATGTATAAATTATAAAACTACAGTCATTAAATATTAAAACTAACGCAAATTACAATCATTCTACAAACGTTTCGACCGCACGCGGTTTTCTTCAGTATAATTATTGAAATATAAATTCATACAACTTCACATAATATCGAATTTTAATTATAGTTATTCAGAATCGAGAGTTTTTGAGCAATTAACGCGTGTTCTAGTCCGTCATGTCCAACAATGTTCGTCTCGATATGATCTCTGATTTTGCTCAGATCTCGGATAGTTTCATCGTTAATATGCGAGAAATTAACCCGTTCCGTAGGCGCTGCGATTAATAAAAAATTAACGATTAACGTATGTCGAAATTATAATATATATCCCCTACAATTGGTAATATGCTTACCTATCATTGTCCTTCTTGACAATTTTGCTACTTATTAACAGTTATTAAGGATGACACATAACAAACCAACAATACAGAAAGACAGCTCATTTTAAACTCTACTTGATCCGTGAGCGTGCGTGTTTATATATGATCTAATATCTATGTTTGACTCGTTAATGTCCTATTTGTCCTATTATTATTTATTGTTCGCTAATATATCCAAAATATCAAAATACGACTCGCTAAGTAACTCAGTATCTTTGTTTAAATTTAGTCCATTTTTTTTGTTCCTTGATATGTAGCATCTCAGAAATGAGTCTTTTATAATAATTATTTTCGTTGTCCATGATCTTAACATTGTCCCAATTAAAAGTATGTCATCTAGGAATACACCTCTTTATTACTTGGCAAAATTTTTACATAAGATAATATATAAGGCAATTCCGAAACCTGATTCGGCTATTTCTGATAGTTTCCAATTAGTGAACAAATTAAATGGTTTATGTGTGGATAGTGATGTGAAGTTAGTTTCACTAGATGTTACATCATTGTTCACCAACGTACCATTGGATATGGCTATCGATAGTTTAATTAACAGATGGGGGTATATTGAAAAAGAGTGTATTATTCCACGGGATGAATTTTTATTGGCAATTCGTTTTATTATGAATTCGACTTATTTTATGTTTAATAATGTATGTTATCAACAGACCTTTGGCACGCCTATGGGTTCCCCCCTCTCACCGATCATTGCGGATATTATGTTGCAAGATTTGGAGTATAGAGCGATTGCTGCGATTCCAATGTCATTTCCATTTTATTTTAGATATGTTGACGATATCGCGTTGGCGGCCCCTCCCTCCATGCTTAAAATTGTTTTAAACACTTTCAATTCTTTCCATCCTAGATTGCAGTTCACCATGGAGGAGGGGGTTGACAACCGATTGAATTTTTTAGACGTCACTATTATTATAAATAATGGAAGCATTGAGTTTGATTTATTTCATAAGCCGACGTATTCAGGTAGATATTTAAATTTTGAGTCGCAGCATCCTCTCTGCCATAAAAAAGGCACCATTATCAGCCTCATGGATAGATTTTTTTGGCTATCTCATCCGAAATTCCACAAAGATAATTTTGAGTCTATGATTGGAGTTCTTTTGTCTAATAATTATCCTCTCAAATTGATATTTCAAACATTACAAGCGCGGTTAAAAAAGTTGTTCTTCCGGTACAATAATAAGTTGCATAACAATAGAACAAATATATGCAATGACAAGATTCCAACGCAGAAAAAAGTTTCGTACTTTAATATTCCGTATATTAATAATGTATCAAAGAGAATCGAGGACATTACACGTGATTTGGATGTCATTCCATCCTATACAGCAATTAACAGTCTCCGTAAATTCATCAAAGTACACAAGGATAAGTTACCAAGGGAACTCCATAACAATGTAGTTTATAAAATTGATTGTATGGATTGTGATGCGTCGTATGTAGGGCAGACGGGTAGATTGTTGAAAACTAGGATGAAAGAACATCGCAGCAACATAAAAAGAAACGCGTCACAATTATCAGTCATATCGGAACATAGATTATTAAACCATGAATTTAATTGGGAGGATGTAAAAATCTTGGATGAGGAGCCTTTTTTAGGTAAACGTTTGATATCCGAAATGATCCACATAAAGCGTCAGAAGAATAGTTTAAATTTACATAGCGACACCGACAAATTAAACGAGAATTTTGATCTGTTAATTGAAAAAAAAATTTACCAAAATCTAGCTTTGTGATTATACATAACCGGATTTTTTCGTTAGACCTTTGACATGAGTGCCGATAAGTATTAGTTGTTTTTATTTTTATTTTCATATTTTATTTTTATATTTGTTTTTTTTGCGTATATATGTATCGACTGTGTCGAGGTAGAATACCGCACAGTCGTTAGAGTGATGTGTCACGTGTAGCATCGTCTTCTCTCTGTTTTTGCTGTCGGGGTGAGTGTTCTTCCTGGTTTTTAATTTATAATTTTTGGGGATCTTACACGTTTAATTTATACTATGTTGATTAGTGTTGGTAAGGGAGTCACTGCTCTGCTTCCTTCCTGACGATGGTCACCGTTAGGGAGACACTCCGACGGCCGGACGGTTCGAATAGGGAGGAGAATGATATTTAATTTATTTGCGGATTGTATGTATACGAGTTTTATAATTTTCTGATTGTACCGATTATCTTTTATTTATTTTTTTTTTTTTGTTTCTTTGTATTTTGCAGCTACTGAAGAAGACCCGAAGTGGGTCGAAACGTTTAGAATTTAATAAATGAGTTTGACTTGAGATCTCATTTTAATTTATTAATTTTGTGCATGTCATCCGCACAGGCTCCGATTGCCGTCGAGATTTTATTTTTATTGTAACACAATAATTTGAGCCGAGATTAACAGTTTGTTTTATATAAAAGTATGATGTTCATTTCTTATGTGTTCAGAAATTACTGAATGTTTCGTTGAGTCTAACCTAATATTATTTTTATGTTCTTTTATTCGCGTCTGCAATTGCCTCTTTGTTTGGCCTACATAAGATGCATTACAATTATTGCAACTGATCTTATAAACCACATTCGAATTGCATGGATGTTTAGTTTTATCTTTCTGTGCTTTAATAATATTATCCAGTTTGTTGAGACATCTATACCCTACAATACAATTTTTATTTTTAACCGAGGAAACAATCATTTCTGAGATCCTATCTATATACGGAATGACAAAGAATTTTTTATTAACCGAGTCATTTCCTATACTTTTTGTTCTTTCTATGTTGGCCTGTCTCTCTATAATGCTCCCCTTAGATATGATGTGTTCTATCCGATGATTAATTTTGTTAAAAATCAGATCAAGAGGGTAACCATTGCTTATGAGTATATTAATGATTAACTCCAAATTTTTATTAAAAAATAGTGGATGTAATAGCAATAGACATCTGTCTACAAGGTTATATATTATTCCAATTTTGTGGCATAATGGGTGGTTTGAATAAAATGATAACGTCCTTCCTGAGAAGGTTTCTTTTTGATACCAGTCTATGTATATTGTGTTATTAATAATTTTAAGTGATAAATCTAAGAAATTCAAGCTATGATTAACCTCTTGTTCGACCGTAAATTTAAGTCTTTCATGATAGTTGTTAAAATTATTCACAATCTGAGTCATATTAGTCATAGAGGTGGCCACTATTATGTCATCCACATAACGAAAATAAAACAAACATTCCAAATTCAACGCTTTGAGAACTGTATCCTCAAGATCTTACATAACCAGGTCTGCAATAATTGGTGATAACGGTGACTCCATAGGGGTCCCAAACGTCTGTTTATAAATTATGTCATTAAATGTAAAATATGTAGAAGTCAATATGAATTTTATACCCCCCAAAAATTCGTTTTTCGGTATTCTAGTATTTATTCCAATGTGATCCCATCTATCATTAATACCGTCAATCGCAAGATCCAGAGGAACGTTCGTAAACAAAGACACCACATCCAAGGAAAACATCCTATCATTCTCATCAATCTTTTTACCAGACAATATGCTGTACAAATCAAAACTATTATTAATATGACTTTTCGCTTTGGGTAGGCTAGTTCGTAAGGTATTTTGTAAAAACGAAGCCAGCGAGTATAGAGCTGTATCAACCGATGAAATTATGATTCTATTTGTTTTGTTCACTATCTAATTGTATTTTTAACATTTAACTTTGTATTTTAATATTTAACTTTTATGTATTGATAAAGACTGTAGTGCAGTCGAAACGTTTACAATTTATATCGTTTCTGTAACGGAATGTTAATTTAATTATTTAACTATTAATAAATTTTTACATCTTATTTATTTGCTCGTTCAGTTGCTCTACTATATTTGATTTGTTTAAATACTATTTTGTTAATTGAATATATATATAGTTCATATTAGTATTAATTTTACAACATAAAAGTTTTATATTTTTTAGAATTAATTTTACAACATAAAAGTTTTATATTTTTTATAAAACACTTTAACACATGACGCGTAAACTTGGTGCTCTTTTTTTACCTTTTTTTTTAAAAAAGGTATTTTTTTATGGATATCTACTACAATAAGATAATAGATGGGAGAAGCAAGCAGCAAAGAAGAGAAAGAAGAAAGGAAGACCGATGGGGGGAATGATCATGGGATAAGGGAGGAGAGGGGAAAGATAAAAGTATCAGGAATGGGAGAAAAGGCGGAGGGAATAATGATGGCGGATTTAGAAGTAGGAAGAGAGAAGTGGAGGGTAATAGGCGTATACATCAACGGGGACATGGAAAGGAAATTGGAGGAAATGAAGGAATGGATGGAAGAGAAAGAAGAAAATAAATGATTGTGGGAGGAGATTTCAATGCAAGGACAGGTAGAAAGGGGGGGGTGATAGGAGGGGAGGAGGAAGAAGAAAGAAGATCAAAGGACAAGAAAGTTAATGAGGAAGGGAAGAAGTTGATAAAGGAGTTGGAAGAGGTGGGATGGGGAATTTTTAACGGAGGGATAAGAGGGGATAGGAAGGGGGAGTAGACATATACAGGAGGAAGAGGGGAATCGGTAATAGATTACGTGGTGGGAGAGGATAGAGTAAAAGAAAGGATAAAGAGAATGGAGGTGGGAGATAACATAGAATCGGACCATCACCCATTGATTGTAACGCTAGAAAGAAGAGGAGGGGCTGAAAAGGAGAAAAAGGGGGGAGGGAAAAGGAATAAGAAGAAGAGGGAGATGGACAAAGAGGGGAGGAGAAAGAATAAGAGAGGAAATAGAGTGGGGAGAGGGGTGGAAGGAGGGGATTGAAGAGGAGCTAGAGGAAAAAAATAGGAAGAATAGAAGAGGAATTGAGAGAAGGAGAAAAAGAGAGTGGAGAAGGGAAAAGGAAAGGGTGGTGGGACGAGGAATGTGAGGAGAAGAGGAAAGAAGTGAGGAAAAAATTAAGGGAATGGAGGAAAAAAGGAGGAGGAGGAGAAGGATATAGAAAAGTAAGGGCGGATTATAAGCTAATGTGTAAAGAGAAAAGGGAGGAGGAGAGGCTAAGATGGTACAAGGAGGCGATAGAGGCAAGAACGGAAGGAGAGGTATGGAAGATTATTAACAGGGAAAGGAAAAGAGAGAAGGGGTGAATGAGGAGATAAAGGCGGAGGAATGGAAGGAATACTTTATGGATTTATTGGGAGGGATAGAAGTAAAAGTGGTAAGAGGAGGAAAAGAAAAAAGGGAGAGGGATGAGGAGCAGGAGATAAGCAGGGAGGAAGTGAAGAGGATGCTGGGAAAACTGAAGAAAGGAAAAGCAGCGGGGGAGGATGGGGTACCAAGTGAGGTATGGAAATATGGAGGGGAGAGGGTAGAAGAGTGGGTATGGGAAATGTGCAACAGAGTATGGAGAGGAGAAGGATGGCCGGAGAGGTGGAAAGAAGGGATAATAGTGCCACTGTTGAAAAAGGGAACGGGGAATAAAGTGGAAAACTATAGAGGAGTAACATTGATGCCAACGCTATACAAGATATACGTGGGGATTTTAACTGAAAGGTTAAAGGAAGAAATGGGGGGGAAGAATATGATACCGGAGAGTCAGACAGGTTTTAGGAAGGGAATGGGGGTGATGGATAGTATCTATGTGTTGAACTATCTGGTGAATAAGAGGGTAAACAAGAAGGGGGGAAAGGTAGTCGCGGCATTTATGGACCTGAAGGCGGCGTTTGATTCGGTAGATAGGGAGGTGTTAATGGAGGCAATGAAGAGGAGGGGAGTGAGGGAGGGATTAAGGAGTAGGATAGAAGAGGTGTACAGGGAAACGAGGAGTAAGGTAAGAGTGGGGAAGGAGGAGGGAGGAAATTTTTGGACGGCAAGGGGGGTGAGGCAAGGTTGCCCAATGAGTCCGCACTTATTCAGTTTGCTGATAGCGGATATAGAGGAAGTGCTAAGAAAAGGAGGTTGGGGGGGGGTGAAACTGGGAGGGGAAAAGGTGCATTGTTTGGCGTACGCAGATGATATGGTACTGTTGGCGGAGGATGAAGAAGGGATGATACATATGTTGGGGAAAATGGAAAGTTATATGGACAAGAAAAGGTTAGAGGTGAATGTGGATAAGACAAAGGTAATGAGGTTTAAAAAGGGAGGAGAAAGAATGAAGAGAGTGGAGTGGAGATGGAAAGGAAAAAGGTTAGAGGAAGTGAAAGAATTCACATATTTAGGGTATAAGCTACAGAGGAACGGGGGGCAGGAGGCGCAGGTAAAGAACAGAGTTAGGAAAGCAGGAGCGGTGATAAGACAGGTGTGGGGAATGGGAAAGAGAAGGTTTGCAGGAGACTGGATGAAAAGAGTATGGCTAATGGAAAGGTTGGTGGGGACGGTGTTGGAATATGGGGCGGAAATATGGGGATGGAAGGAGAGGAGAGAGGTGGAGGCAATGCAGGAGCGATGGATTAGGTGGACGTTAGGAGTAGACTGGTGCACGCCGGGGTATATGGTAAGAGAGGAGATAGGAAAAGACAAATTTAGGATAAGGGCAGGAAGGAGGGCGGTAGGGTATGAGAGGAAGTTGGAAGAAGGAAGGGGAGGAAGTTTAGCGAGGAAATGTTTTGAGGATATGAAAGAGAGGATAAGAGGAGGAAAGGAAAAAACGATGTGGGAGGAAGAGAGGGAGAAATTCTGGGAAGAAAGAGGAATAGAAGGGAAAGAAATGGAGGAAAAAAGGGGAAGGGGAGAGGAAGTATATGAGGGGTGGGAGCAGAAAGACAGGGAAAGGCAAAAGGAGGAAAGATGGGAGAGGATAAGAGAGTCGAGATATAATAGATGGTATGGGGAATGGAGCAGGAGGGTTTACCGGAATACCTGAGAAAGGGATGGGGGGAAAGTAGATGGAGAAGGATAGTTAGGTTCAGAATGAACAATGAGATGAGAGGGGCAAGATACTGGGAAGAAGAGGAGAAAAGAAGATGTAGGTTATGTGGGATAGAAGAAGAAACATGGGAGCATGTGATAGGAGAATGTGGGGGAGAAGGGGGGAAGGGAAACTGGTGGGAAAGAATGAAGGAAATACTGCAGGAAAGAGGAGAAGGGGAAGGATGGATGAGAGAAATAGAGAAAAAGAGGGAAGAGGGGAGAACGGAAGAAAGGAGGGAGGGAGGGGAAAAGGAGGAAGGAAGGATGAGGAGGAGAATGAGTGAGGTATGAATGAGGTGGTGGAGAATGTATGGGGAATCGGAAGCCGAAGCAAAAAGATAGGTAGGGACGGCTCTTTCTCTCTCTAAAGTAGTAGATAAGTAGGTTAAGGTAGAATTAAGTTATTTGTAAATTAGATGTAAGAGTAGAGTTAAGAGTAGATATAAGTAACATTGTAAGAGGTTGTAAGGTTGGGGAACGCTCCTTCAAAAGCGCCTTCAATCCCTTAGGGGACGAATAAAGAATTGAATTGAATTGAATACTACAATAAGATATAATAAAATTTACTGTGTACATATTAATATATTTTTTATTGAGGTAAATATTAATAATCACACACACAAGAAATTCCGAGAAACTTATAAAATTTTTCTAATATTGTGCCACGATTACCATAATTTTTAGGGTAATTCCTAAGAGAAAATTCTCTATGTGTATAATTATTAAACACAAAGTTTTTCGTAACTTTACATATTATCGATTCCTTTTTTTTAATTTACGCGTACGTAACGAAAGCCTGTTTGCCTAATCTATTGCTTTCCGTCACACTTTCTAGAGAACACAAACTGTGACGTACGTGCCATCAAATTATGCACGAAGAATATATGTATACGTATTTGATAAAGCTTATAAGTTTGCATTGTTATCCACCTTTGAACAAATTAAATTCTGTTTTAGATTTTATTTTTCTTGTACAATAGTCTTAATATAATTTTTAAGATAACAGTAAACTATATACTCTCAACTATCCGATAATTAAATAAATACGTACAAATGTGCGCGCGTGTACACACATACACATATTGATATTAAAGAGATTGAAGGAGAGGAAGGAGAAGATAAAAATTTAAATATTCACATATATTTTTAAATATTATATATTATATATAAATTTATAGTTTACATATCTAATTAATAATGAATTTCTAATTATATTAAACATATCAAAATAAAGACATACATGTATTTATCAAATGAATAAAATTATTAAATACAGACTTAAAAAATTTATTAAACATAGACTTAAAAAATTAATTAATTAAACATATCCCAAATTTAGAAAAAATAAACTTTATTTATATATGCAGCAGCTTTTTAAACTAAATTTTTAAATTCTATTTTATATTAGACAATTATCTCAATCAACATCTACGTCCACATTAGCTGCACTGCAGACTACCTCTACAGCCACATTATCTGCTCCGCGGATATAGCGTTATGCCAATTTACGATACATTACATGTACTTACTTACTTGCCTTTACTGTACCAACTCTTGTTCTTTCCACGTAATCATGTTTTTACAGTTATCGTTTGCTGTATATCTTCCAACAAACTTTATTTTGTGTGAAGTGTATTTAATTAATTAAATCTCTGCGAAAGATTGAGAAGATGAAGTAATAATTCAAACTATGAAGACATGGTTACATGGAAAAGACAAGAGTTGATATAATAATAAAGACATACATGTATTTGTATCCTGCTGGCATAAGGTTATAGAAGTTGATTGAGATTGAAAAATAATAATGAAAATAATAAAAAAAATAAAGACACATGTATTTGTATCGTGCTGGCATAAAGTTATAGAAGTTGATTGAGATTGAAAAATAATAATGAAAATAATTAAAAAAAGGAAATATTCAATCATCATTTAAAAGCATATTTGAAATCTGTAGAATAAACAGTTTTTGCAAAAAATGTGGAGCATTTGAGCTCTAGTAAGTCTAAAAATAAATGTAAACATCAAATTATAATAACTGATGTATACGTTGCCATGTTGACGGCCACGCGCTCCACGACCACGCGCTCCATGGCTACGCATGCCACGGCCTCTTCCCGCCCGTATCTATTGAGCTTGTTTTTGATCTGAAAAAATAGAAAGTGTAATATCAATACGTTTTATTTTAATAAATACAATCATAATAATATAAATTCTGCAGAGTCACACATTTTCCCAGCGATGCAAGATATGTCAGATACAATCATAAAATCGACACATTGTCTTATAGAAAATTTTTTCAAAAAAACAATGTATCAATTTCTACATTATATTGAACAGATCTTACAGTTTGAAAGAATATGTTTGTGACTGTACATGAGTCATATGCAGAAAGACTAATTTAACAATTTTATTGTTTTTAACCAAAGATATGATCTTTATGATTTATTACTCACGTTGTAAATTTTGTTCTTCCAACTGCTTGTTTGATGGTCTATTTACTTTTATTTCTATTGTGGAAGATGGTCCTTTCAATGTAGATGCAGAGGCAGTCTGTGGTGCGGCAGATGTGGACGTAGAAGTAGTCTGCGGTGCAGCTAATGTGGACGTAGAAATAGTCTGTGAAGCAGATGATGTGGCTGTAGAAATAGTCTGCGGTGCAACTAATGTGGACGTAGAAGTAGTCTGCGGAGCAGATGATGTGGCTGTAGAGGAAGTCTGTGGTACAATTGAGGAATTTGTAATTACATCTGACAGTTGCTTCTGCAAATTATAAATTTCTGCTCGCAGCATCGCAGTTTCATCAATTTCTCCAGAAAAATCCTATAATAAAAAATTACATAATTAATTGGTCTTTCTCTCTCTCTCTCTCTCTCTCTCATAACTCATCAGCTAACACAAAGTAACAGTAACATAACATCAATGTTCTAATAATTTCCCGCTTAACAATGTAACTTTTACATATAAAGTATGGTACATTGGGGTTACATTGCCGAGTGAAAATTTACATTGATGTTGTTACTGTTAATTTGTGTGTGCTGGGAACATACTTACATTTTGTGTTTTTCTTTTTTCTTTTTTTTCTTCTTTAGTCATTTTTTTATTAGACATAAAATTAATTAGACGCGTTAATTAATTATTATTACACGTAGTACGACGCACAAATGGCTTCTTCTTTTTCTTAAATGTTTAATGGCCTCGGGTGACCAATGTTGGTCTTACATCTTGCCGCCCAAATCTGCACAAATGGCTCACTGGACATGGGCGTGAAGAAGTAGTCAACTTGAGGTGCGTTCCGTTTCAGGCATATGAGCGCATTTTCTATGGTATTTTCTATGGTAAATGTGACGTATACTAAATGTGTAGATAAATGCGGGCATATGCGTAATAAAACGGAAACGCACCTCTAGTAACAATAATGCCACTGAAATTAAATCGTGGTGGCGCAATAATCGTATGATTGATTTATCGACCGTATTTCATTACTCATAAGATTGGTAATACAGTTTGTCCAAATGCATAACAGATTACAGATTTATTTATCATCAGGATTATCGATAAATAAATATATCATAGAAATTATTGCAAAGATGTCTCTTGAGAGTCTACATGTCAATAATTGGCAGGATACGTTATTATCAGGAAACGCGGTAGTGTCTCCGGCCATGTTCAAACCCTAAAAGACCTTAAAAGACACTACAAATCTTATATCCTGCACCATCAAAGTCCATTTTTTGGGGGTGTAGAACTCTTAAAATATAAAAAATTTTGAATTGCACGTAATATAATCTGAAAGGCGGCATTGCCACGAGTAATTTGAGCCAAGAAGAAATAAAATCGGTCAAGCCGTTCTGGACATACAAGCGGTCAAAAAGTGACGTTTTTCATGAAAAATGAAGTAACGTCGTCTTCTTCTTCTTCTTCTCTGTCCGCGTCCGCTGACGTCATCAGGATTATATATATATATAAATCTCTTCTTACCTTTCACTCACACCTCCCTCAACTTCCACCCATCCCTTTCCCTCCCACATCCCGTCCCCCCGCCCCCACCCCCACCCCCACTCCCATCCCTCTTTCGCCCTAACTCACCCTCTTTCGTCCTATTTTTTCAGTTTTTTCGTTCTCTTTCACCCTCTGTTGTCCTCTTTCACCCTCTTTCACCCTCTTTCGTCCTCTTTCACCCTCTCGTCCTCTTTCACCATCTTTCGCCTCTTTCACCCTCTTTCGTCCTCTTTCACCCTCTTTCGTCCTCTTTCACCATCTTTCATTCTCTCCACCCTCTTTCACCCTCTTTCATTCCCTTTCACCCCCTTTCGTCCTCTTTCACGCTCTTTCGTCCTCTTTCACTCTCTTTCGTCCTCTTTCACCCTCTTTCGTCCTCTTTCACCCTCTTTCGCCCTCTTTCGTCCTACCTCACCCTCTTTCGTCCTCTCTCACCCTCTTTCACCCTCTTTCGTCCTCTTTCACCCTGTTTCGTCTTCTTTCACCCTCTTTCGCCCTCTCTCACCCTCTTTCGTCCTCTTTCACTTTCCTTTGTCCTCTCTCACTCTCTTTCATTTTCTCTCACCCTCTTTCGACCTCTCTTACCCTCTTTCGTCCTCTTTCACTCTCCTTTGTTCTCTCTCACTCTCTTTCATTCTCTCTCACCCTCTTTTACCCTCTTTCGTCCTCTTTCACCCTCTTTCACCCAATTTCGTCCTTTTTCACTCTCTTTCGTCCTCTCTCACCCTCTTTCATTCTGTCTCACCCTCTTTCATTCTGTCTCACCCTTTTTCATTCCTTCTCACCCTCTTTCGCCCTCTTTCACCCTCTTTCGTCCTATTTCACCCTCTTTCGTCCTCTCTCACTCTCTCTCACCTCTTTCACTCTCGTACGTCTTTTCTCACCCTCTTTCGTTCTCTTTCACCCTCTTTCGCCTATCTCGTCTTCTCTTACCCTCATTCGTCCTCTCTCACCCTATCTCCAAAAAATCATAAAAATGAAAAGGTCAAGCCATGTTCAAAAGAAGGTCCTCAAAAATTTAAACCTAGTCTGTACAATGAAAAAAAATTACTCGTAATTTTATATCGCAATATAATCTATTTATCGCAATAATTCCAGAGTTCCAATTTGTTAATATTGAATAATGTATTTGTTTCAAGTAATGGCAGTAGAGTCAAATACATACCTACGTATATGCAGTTTTTGCTGTTAAATGTACTTGAACAAAAAAAATAATTAAATGATTTAAATATAGCACATTTTAAATCAAGAAACTTATACTGTTTCAATTTTGAACGAGATATTTAAACTATCTTGATGTAGGGTGGACGCGCTCCGAATTTGGTGCGCGAAGGAAGTAGCAAGTTAGGCCGGTGCCGAATCAAAAAATCATTGAACATTCGAGTTTAACACATTTACAAAAGTATTTATTACTTCACATCGTACACGTTAAACAAAAAAAATGAAACCGTTAACAAAGTTATTTCATTATTCTCTTCACAACAATGCGAATATAATACACTGAGTATGCATAAGTCGATCACGCTTGTTATTCATGATCATAATTTCGAATCTGGAATTCGAAGGAATTTTCGATAACCTTTGTTCGTCGTACGCAGAGAATGTTTTTTCGCACTTGTTTGTTCATCGACTATGTTTGATTTGAAGGACACTGCTGGTCTGTATGCGCAGAATATCCTCCTACACAAATATTAAATTTCCTTTAATTGTTATTACATACGATTTAATAATCGTCATGCGAAAAAAAAATGGGATTAATTTCACTGACACGTGAACTTGCTTAAGTGTGAGACACTTATGTACGGTCACTGACATGTGAACCGAGAGCTGATTGAGAGTGATCATTAGGAACTATACAGTTTGTATTTAAACAATGAGTTGCTCCCTGTTTGATAGCGCGATGCATCGTTTTTTGATTTAGTTTTAGGTTTTGATTTATATCGGTTAATCCGACTTGTTTAATAATGATTTTCAATTGAAGAGTGCGCTTACTTATGTCGACTTTACTCTTGGAGAGACTCTCAACGACTGACTTCGCTTATGCTGCCGAAAAACCCAAAGGAATTTTGTTTTCGTGGCTTGCTACTTCTCACGTGTATTCTGCGTGATTGGTGAGAACAATAGCCATAAATACGCTTGCCGGGAGGTGCTGCCTCTCTGGCTTTATGCTTTATATTATTTCCAAATTATATGCATAACAGATATGCAACAAAACTATTATTATTAACAATATATTTGCAATCCAGATATTATATGAAACTATTCATACACAAGAAAAATAATATTTTGAAAAGTAATTGCTGGTGTACGATTACATTTTTGTTTAATTGGCAAACAAATATTTAATAAAATTTATTAATTTAAAAAAAGGAAAAAGAAAAATAAATCTTTTCAATATAAAGAAAATATAAATATATAAATAAATACATAATAACCAAATATATACATTCTAAGCATTAATTAATGATACAATTTTAAAACAAGACCATTTATATAAATATTTATATACAACGTATTCTAATTATGTTATTCAATATTTTTCAATATTTCTCTCTAATAATTTATTTATAATAAATGAACACAATTTGAATGTAATATGTAACAACATTGTGAAATGGTTACCTAGTTGAATGCAGAAATGTTCTCCAGAAGGAAACTGTATGGTTACACTTCGTTATATTACCAAACTTCCTGCAATATTTACATTTGATTAATAATTTTGAATTATAATATATGTTGTATATATGTACAACACATTTTATTATAACATATTATACATTTATTATTTTAGAACAAATGAAAAAAAATTCGAGAAATATATATTAACATTAAATATAATTAAATTAAATATAATAAAATGTATAATGAATTGAAAATGTTCTGAATAAAAATATAGTTTAAAAAACGTAAATTATCTATTATTTATATTGTAACTATTACGTACAATAACTTTGCTAGAACCAAGGAAAAGATATATAATATTTAAATTCAGTCATATTAATATCATCAATCAAACATCTTCGATTAAAATTTAAATTGTATTAATCGTTACACATTGTTAATTAATGGAAATAGAGAAATTATATCGATTTTCTTAAGTCAATCATTAATGGAAGAGATTCGCATTAAATTTGCTATATTTAATCGTCAATTAAATATTTTTTAATTGTTTCTGCTCAAATCAATTGTCAATTGAATTATCTTTGATTGAATCTGTTTTTTTCAATCGTCAATTAAAGTACTTCTAATTAAAATTAACTCATATTAATCGTTAATTAAAAAACTTTTAATTAAATTAGCTTGTACTAATTTTTAATCGATCGTTCTCCGATTAATTTCGTTTATATCAATTGTCAATTAAATAATCTTTAATTGACTTCGATCATATTAATTGTTAATTAAACGATCTTCGATTAATCTAGCTTATATCAATCGTCATTGTAACAAAATCTAATTAATCTTTCTAAAATTAATCGTCAATTAAAAAAATTTTAATTACATTTGATTACATCTGTTGTAATTAAATGTCATAATTTATTTAAAAAGTAATTAATTAATGTGCATCTCTGCTGGGTATATTGATTAAATTTAATTAAATTAAAATATAACTAACCTTTACGATAGTCGGCGGCAACGGGGCCGGCGGCGACGGGCTCGGCGGCGACGTGGTCGGCTTTATTCATCGATATCTGAAATGTATAAAGAATATTAGTTCAATTTAATTCAATACTTTATTTGCCCCCTCAGGGATTAAAGGCGCTTTTGAGGAGCGTACCCAAACCTTACAAATTTCTTACAATCTTAACTTATAGACTACTCTTACATTCTACTCTTACATCTATCTTACAATTATCTTATCTCTAACTTAATCTACCTATTTACTAATTAAGAGAGAGAAAGAGCTGTCCCTAACCTATTTCTCGCTTCGCCTCGGCTTCCAGTTCCCCATACATTCCCCAACACCTCATTCATACTTTCACACATTCTCCTCATACCTCCTTCCTCCTCTTCCCCTTCCACCCTCCCCTCCATCCTCTTTTTCTCTAATTCCCTCATCCATCCTTCTCCCTCTCCTCCTTCTTGCAGTATTTCCCTCATTTTTTCCCACCAGTTTCCCTTATTCCCCTCTCCCCCACATTCTCCTATTACATGTTCCCAAGTTTCATCTTCCATCCCACATAGTCTGCATCTTCTTTTCCCCTCCTCTTCCCAGTATCTCGCCCCCCTCATTTCATTGTTCATTCTATACCTCACTATCCTTCTCCATCTGCTTTCCCCCCATCCCTTTCTCAAGTATTCCGGTAAACCCTCCTCCTTCCATTCTCCATACCATCTATTGTATCTCGACTCTCTTATTTTCTCCCATCTTTCCTCCTTTTGCCTTTCTCTGTCTTTCTGCTCCCATCCCTCATATACTTCCTCCCCCCTTTCTCTTTTTTCCTCCATCTCCCTCTCTTCTATCCCCCTTCCATCAAAAATTTTGCCCTCTCCTCCTCCCACACCGTTTTCTCCTTTCCTTCCTTTACCCTCTCCTTCATCTCCTCATAGCATTTCCTCGCTAAACTTCCTCCCATTCCTTCCTCTAATTTTTTCTCATATCCTATCGCTCTTCTTCCTGCTCTTATCCTGAATTTATCCCTTTCCTATCTCTTCTCTTACCATATACCCCGGCGTACACCAATCTACTCCTAGCGTCCACCTAATCCATCTTTCCTGCATTGCCTCTACTTCTCTCCTCTCCTTCCACCCCCATATTTCCGCCCCATACTCCATCACCGTTCCCACCAACCTTTCTATTAACCATACTCTTTTCATCCAGTCTCCTGCAAATCTTCTCTTTCCCATACCCCATACTTGTCTCATCACCGCTCCTGCTTTCCTCACTCTGTCCCTCACCTGCGCCTCCTGTCCTCCATTCCTTTGTAACTTATATCCTAGATACTTGAACTCTTTCACTTCCTCTAATTTTTTCTCTTTCCATCTCCACTCCATTTTCCTCATTCTTCCTCCCCCCTTTCTAAACCTCATTATTTTTGTCTTGTCCACATTTACCTCTAGCCTTTTTTTATCCATGTAATTTTCCATTTTCCCCAACATATGTATCATCCCCTCCTCCTCCTCCGCCAACAACACCATGTCATCAGCATATGCCAAGCAGTGCACTTTTTCCCCTCCCAACTTTACTCCTCCCCAGCCTCCTTTTTTCAGCACTTCCTCTATATCCGCTATCAACAAATTGAACAAGTGTGGGCTCATTGGACAACATTGCCTCACACCCCTTGCCGTCCAGAAGTTTTCTCCTTCCTCCTTCCCCGCTCTTACTTTACTCCTCGTTTCCTTGTATACCTCTTCTATCCTACTACTTAACCCTTCTCTTACCCCCCTCTTCCTTATCGCCTCCATTAACACCTCCCTATCCACTGAGTCAAACGCCGCCTTCAGATCTATGAAGGCCGCTACTACCTTACCTCCCTTCTTCTTCACTTTTTTATTGATCAGGTAGTTTAGCACATATATACTGTCAATCACCCCCATTCCCTTCCTAAAGCCTGTTTGACTTTCCGGCAACATATTCCCCCTCTCTATTTCCTCCTTTAACCTTTCTGTTAGAATCCCCACATACACCTTATATAACGTTGGCATCAAAGTCCACCCCTCTGTAGTTTTCCACCCTATTCCCCGTTCCCTTTTTTAACAGTGGTACTATTATCCCTCTTTCACACTCTCGGCCATCCTTCCCTTCTCCAGACTCTGTTGCACATTTCCCATACCCACTCTCTCTACCCTCTCTCCTCCATATTTCCATACCTCACTCGGTATCCCATCCTCCCCCGCTGCTTTGCCTTTCTTCAATTTTCCCAATATCCTATTTTACTTCCCCCCTGCTTATCTCCTGCTCATCATCCCTCTCCCTTTTCTCTTTTCCTCCCTCTTACAACTTTAGCCTCTACCCCTCCCAATAAGTCCATGAAATATTCCTCTCACTCTTCCGACTTTTATCTCCTCATTCACTCCTTCTCTCTTCTTCCTTTCCCTGTTATCAATTTTCCATATCTCTCTCCGTTCTTGCTCTATGCTTTCCATTGTAACCTCTTATCCTCTCCTCCTCCACTTGTTCCTTTACACATTAGCCTTATATTCTGCCCTTTCTTTCTGTATCCTTTCCCTCCTCCTCCTTCTTTCCTCCATTCCCCTTAGCTTTCTCCTCATTTCTTTCCTCTTCTCATCAAGTTTCCTCATCCCACCACCCTTTCTTTTTACCTTCTCCACTCTCTTTTTCTCCTTCTCTCAATTCCTCTTCTTATCCTTCCATTTTTGCCTACGTAGCTCCTCTTCTAATTACCTCTTTACACCCCTCTCCCCATTCTTTATTTCCTACTCTTATTCTTTCTCCTCCCACTCTTACGTTCCATCTCCCCATTTTTTCTTTATCTTTTTCCTTCCTTCCTTTTCCCCTTTTCAGCACCTCATCTTCTTTTCTAACGTTACAATCCAAAGGGTGATGGTCCGACTCTATGTTATCTCCCACCTCCATTCTCTTATCTTTTCCTTACTATATCCTCTCCCCACCAATAGTCTATCACCGATTTTCCCTATTCCTCCTGTATATGTGTACTCCTCTCCCTATCCCCTCTAATCTCTCGTTAAAAATTCCCCATCCCCACTTATTCTAGCTCTTTTATCAACTTCCTCCCATCCTCATTTACCTTCTTGTCCTTCGATCTTCTTTATTCTTCATCCTCTCCGTCCTATCACTCACCCCCCTTCTACCTGTCCTTGCGTTGAAATATCCTCCTAAAATTGTCCATTTGTCTTCTTCTTTCTCTTCCATCTATTCCTTCATTTCCTCCATTTTCCCTTTCCATGTCCCCGTTAATGTAATATACCTATTAACCCTCCACTTCTTCTTCCTACCTTAAATCGCCATCATATTCCCTCCGCATTTTCTCCCATTTCTGATACTTTTATTCTTCCCCTCTCCTCCTTTACCCCCATGATCATTCCCCCCATCGGTCTTCCTTTTCTTCTTTCTCTTTTTTGCTGCTTGCTTCTCCCATCATATCCTTTCGGTAACCTCTTTTAGTCGCCTCCACACAACCTTTTTCCTATATCCATGTTTCCATCATCACCACTACCTCCCAATCCTCTATTTCCTTCCAAGAATTTTTCTTCCTTGTTTTTCCAAACACCTGCCACATTCCAAAACCTATATTCATTCCTCTCTTACTTCTCCTTTTTTTTCTTTCTCTCTTGCTCCTTTCTTTTTTCTATCTCCGTCTCCCTTTCTCCCTCCTCCTTTCTCTTCTTACTACTCTTCTTCCCTTCTCCTTCCTTCCTTCTTCTCTTCTCCCCTCTTCTATTCCTTTTTTTTCCTCCCATTCTTGTCTTCATGCCCCCCTCTTCACCTCCATTTTCTCCATTCCTTCTCTAATTTCTCCTTTCCAGTTCTTGAGCAATCTTTCTTCCTCTTCCCATTTCCACCAAACATCATTGATTTATATCCTACCGTAGTTTGTCCACACCTTGTTCCCTTTCCTCTTTTCTTCCTCCGCAATTTCCATTATTCTCCATTTCATCTTTCTTTCCTCCCATGTTAGGTCGTCCTCTATCCTCACCCTCTTTCCTCTTAACAGACTCTTTTTTTCCATTACCTGTCTCTTTTGTTATCTGCTGCCTAGTCTCTACAACCCACCATTTCTCCTTCCTTTCCCTCCTTCCTTTCAACCTTCTTATCCATTCTATTTCCGTTTTCGCTACTATTCTTTCATTATTTTCTCCACTCTTTCTTTTACATCTTCCTTCCCTTCTTCTATTCTTCTTATCACGATGTTATTCCTTCTTTCTTCTCTCTCTTTCCACTCGTAACTTCTTTCCTATGTCTACTCATTTTTCCCCATTATTGACTAACCTAACCCCCTTACTCCCTCCTTCTCCCCCCCTCTCTTTCTCTTTCTTCCTTTTTACTTCTCTTCTCTATTCTTTGCCTCCAACTCTATCTCCCTTTTCCTCCAGTCTTTCTATCTTTTTTTCCATTTCTTTCTTTTTCTCTCTCCATTCCCCTTCCTTTTTCCATATTTCAATTTCAATTTTCTTATTTCCTCACCCAACTTCTCTGTAATCTTTCTCCCTATCTCCTCCATCATCCTCTTTAACTCCTCCTTTTCTATCCCCCTACTTCTCTGTTTCAGCCTTTCTGTTTTTTTGCTCCTTCTCAGGACTTCTTTCCTTCTATCTTATCCTCCTCTCCCCCCTTCTTCCCTATAAAGAATATTAGTTTTATAATAGTTTTTTATAATAAAAAATAATAGTATTTTATAATGAAAAATAAAATACTTACATCTTCTGCCATTTCGGTGTTTTTGAGTACATCTGGAATATAATAAAATGAAATATATTAACAGATTAAAAAGAAGAAAATATTATATACTATATATATATATATATATATATATAAAATATGTGGAATGTATGAGCGCACGTGATCGCGGCCGGTGCGCAAGGATATGGGGTGTTGAAATTTACTGGTTGGGCGTGTTAAAAGTTCCATGTGACTGTTAGATGCTCGTGATTTGATTGAGCCAGGAAATTCTAAAGATCTCCTTAATTAATTACACACGTACGGATTTTAACACTTGTTCGAATCGCGTCCCCTTGCGCTCACCGTATAATAGACAAAATAAGATCTGGATATTTAGAACACCTGATGTGTAACGAGTCGATGCGCGTAACAGTTTTATGCGCGAAACGACAAGAGTAACATTAAAGTACGTCCGAAATATATCTATTGTAAAACTATATGTAAAATCATAATTATACTCACGGAACCAATAAATAAGATGCGAATATCTCAAAAAATTCACGAAAAGATCCCGAAAAGTTCATAAAAATGACAATGTTCCGTCGCTTAATGCTAGTCGTTCTTGCGAAAATAATTATTAATAATAAACGAACTTAATTGCTGACTACTAATTAACTGATTCTACATTTTCATTAAAGACGATGATGATGTTAGAACGATAGTTTACAGAATTTTATATGTATATGACTTACCGAAGTTAGTTGCTGAGATGTTAGTCTTCTCACGACCACAAACTGATTTAGACCGCAGGCTGCGCGACAGGGGTGCGTAATTGTGCGGCTTGTATTTAGAATGATATGCTCGATGCCATGCGTTTCACACGTGTTGTTCTTGGCCGCGTGTTCATATCATCGATGTTTCGACAATTTTCGGTGCGACGAAATAATCGCTGCTTTAATCAGGTAATGATTTTATATTGTTACGTATCAAATATTTATTATAAATAAATTTGTGAATATGTTGATGAAGTTAATGTGTAAAGTTATAAGATAATTAATTCTTTATATATTTGGATTATAATTTAATATTAATTTTATAATACAATAGTACAGACACACACACACACTCACGCGCTGCGCTTATGTCCGTGTGTTGATATGTATATACGTAATGTTGATAAACAAACGCGTTTAAGCCCGCTTATATTACAGAGCCTTGTTTAAAAACTCTTAGTTTATACACGCGGGCTTAAACGCGTTTGTTTATCAACATTATTACATATAGCAGAGAAAGTATAGAATCGAAGGATCTGAATAGCTCAGTTGGAAGAGCAGTCGCCCGGCAAGCAAAGGTTTTGGGTTCGATTCCCGATTCAGCGACTTTTCGGATCTATATTTTTTCTCTTGCATTTACTTATTTCCGTAGGGGAGTGAAAGGGTTATGAAATTAAATCTCAAATATGAGATTATTTCATATTTTAATCTTTGGCCGTGACCAAGTAAAATTTGGTGCCTTGTGCACAGATACTTAATCCTAACGAAAAATTTAGTTATCGGTTAGGATAACGCACTGTCATCCGCGGAGTTGGCTCTTACTGCCTGTCTTATACCTTTAAATTTATATTTATATTACAGAGCCTTGTTAAAAAACTTTTAAATAATATATTATTTAATGCATTTTAAAATTATGTTATATTCTTTATTATCATAATTATAAATAAAGATATATAAATTTATAAAGAAAATGCAATTTGATATTTTGTTCTTAGTATTTATTAAAATGTTTTATAACATAAATCTTACACAAACAATTTTTCACGTATTTGTAATGTTTTTCTACATATTTTAAATTTTTTGTGAATTTAGCCAATTACATCGCCCAAGTTTTATTAATTTTATGAGGGAAAATTGCAGAATCACAAACAGATCTACGTTTACTTGCCTAATTGGGATTGGAAACGCATTGTCCTCTCATAAAAATATACGAGATTATAGTCATCCGGTAGAGTGTACGCAACATTTTTCCGATGGTCCATAGAAAATATTAATGGAATTAGAGATTGTTGCTTACCTATTACTTATATTACAGAACAAGTATCCGCCGATTTTTACGCTTTTTTTTATATTCCATGGTATGCACAAATTCAAGCAGAAAATCAAAACTATTATTTTTTCAAAGGCTGATCATAGTTGGATGATATTCAATATGCAACAAATGATAATATCGATCATTGCCTCATTATGACTTATTACTCGTCTTCATTTTACACACAGATACACACAATTGATATTATTTTATATTTTTGTCTATTTTATTCATTATCGTATAAAAATCTGAAATATTCATTATATATAATTATAATAGTTTTAAAATGTTTTGTGTAATGTTCTGCATTATTTAATATATAATTAAGGTATACATCAGTGTTTTTTATATTATATCATTCAATATTAAAATTATATATTTATAAATATGTATTTTGTGCTAATAATAATAAAAATGATAAAAAAGTTATATTTATAAAATTAATATAATAATAAGTGCAAAGTAACATACAATTTTCGTAACATTACATGTTACAGAAATTACACTGATTAGTAAAAATAATTGTGAAGAAGTTAATCGGAATACAATTAGAAAATATGGTTGCAAAGTGAATGTAATAGCTATCAGATGTTTTAATGAAATCAGCAGTGCACTGTCGAAGGAGATCATAAAATAAATAAGATTATTTTTGCCAAGTTATAGATTTTCTGCCTTAATACTAAATATCATATTTTAAATTATTACTGTGATGAAACCTAGACTGGTGATACCAAAAATTATTGTTACAATTAATTATGTTTAAAAATATTGGAAATTATGTATGAAAAATGTGTCATATTTCATGGTTTTTGAGAGAATGTGGAACATGTGCTGATTTTTTATTCTGAGCATTATAAAGAAGAATGTATACGTGTGTGTGTGTGTGGTAATACACTTTCCTTCTGGATAGCTGGATAGCGTTTATGTGTTCAAACATGTAACTATTTCACAATCTTTTTATACATTACATTCAAATAACGTTTATTTATTATAAATAAATCACATCTGTGCCTCACCTCATGTAATATATGTATACTAGCTTTTCGGACCGCGCTTTGCGCGGTCCTCAAAGCCTTTCTATTCGGACCGCGCCTCGCGCGGTCCTCATATAGCCTATATTAAATCCGTTTTAACACAAAAAATTAATTCTTTTTTTGTATTACCGCGAACTACTTCCACATTTGTTGTCCGACTTTCACGAAATTTATATCAAAATAAATGTTTAAATTTTTTTTGGATGACTACTATGTTATCTATTTCTTTCTCCCAGATATTTTATTTTACACCGCGTTTTGCATATATTTAAATATTTATTATATATTTTTATTTTTATTTTCTTGTTTATTTTAATTTCCACACAATTTCATATTTTTTAAATATAAAACATTATTTTAGTTAATATATACTTTAAATATTTTTTTTATTACTTAATTATTATATCCTTTTTTACATTTTACTCAATTTTTTTTATTTCTAATGTACCCACCGCTAACCCGCTATTATTAGCTCTCATACAATGTCATAATTCTTCAATTTACAAAATTTACCTGTATATTACATTTTTTGTAAAACATTTTTTACTTTCTTCAATTAAATGTCCTTGATTGCTACATTCATCAATTTTAATTTTTACACTTTCTCTTTTTGTTGCTCTAGAAAATGCCACATAAAGTTGACCATGAGCAAATACAGGATGTGGCAAATAAATTCCAATTTTTTCTAAACTTTGTCCTTGTGATTTATTTATTGTCATAGCAAATGACACTCGAATAGGAAACTGTCTTCGTACACAAATTTTTTAAAAATTACTTCTTGGTGTGACCAAGTCAATAAATGCGTATGCACATGGGTGCGTGGATACGAGGGTGGGTGCGTGGGTGGATAAATAAAGTGATAAAAATTTGTTAAAATCATATAGTAGCCATCCCGGACAAAATTTGAGTACAAATTTCGAAAAAGTCTGTGAATAAATGTTTGAATGCGTGGGTGGATGCATGGGTGAGATAAAACTTAAAAGAACCACACAGCAGCTTTCTCAGAAAAATTTGCAACATTTTTGTACCAATTTCGTGAAAATTGGTCCATAAATGCGCATGCGTGTGGGTGAATGCGTGGGTGGAGGTGTAACACTTGAAAAAACCACATCGTCGCCATCTCCAAAAAATTTGCAACATTTTGGTACCAATTTTTACAAAAATCCATTCATAAATATGCGATTGCATGGGTGGATGCGTGGGTGGGGGCGTAAACTTAAAAAACTCACACAGCAGCTTTCTCAGAAAAATTTGCAACATTTTTGTACCAATTTCGTGAAAATTGATCCATAAATGCGCATGCGCGTGGGTGGGTGCGTGGGTGGGTGCGTGGGTGGAGGTGTAACACTTGAAAAAACCGCATCGTCGCCATCTCCAAAAAATTTGCAACAATTTGGTACCGATTTAAAAAAAATCGGTTCATAAGTATGCGATTGCGCGGATGGGTGCGTGGGTGGAAGCGTAAACTTAAAAAACCCACACAGCAGTTTCCTCAGAAAAATTTGCAACATTTTGGTACTAATTTCGTGAAAATTGGTCCATAAATGCGCATGCATGTGGGTAAATGCGTGGGTGGGTGAGTGGGTAGAAGTGTAACACTTAAAAAAACCGCATCGTCGCTATCTCCAAAAATTTTGCAACATTTTGATACCATGTGTTCAGAAATATTGCAAAAAAAATTTTTTTTGCAAAAACATACCCTCCTCTGAGGAAAAAAAATAAAAATAAAAAAATTAAAAAAAAAACCCACAGCAGCCACCCCCGAAACATTTGCAACATTTTGGTACCAATTTCGAGACAATCGGTCCACAAATGCGGAAGTAGTTCGGGTACAGACAGACAGACAGACGGACGGTGCTTATATATGTATATATATATATATATATATATATATATATATATATATATGTATACATTCTTCTTTATAATGTTGAGTAAAAAATCAGCATATATGATTCACATTCTCTCCAAAACCATGAAATATGACACATATTCCATACATAATTGCCAATATTTTCATTTTCAAACATATTCAATTGTAAGAATAATGTTTGATATTACCAGACTAGGTTTCATCATAATAATAATTTAAAATATATTTGATATTAAAGCTTGAAAATATCTATGTTGGCAAAAATAATCTGATTTATCTTATGGTTTGATTCAACAGCGCAATGCTGATTTCATTAAAACTTCTGATAGCTATTAAATGAATTTTGCAATGCATCCAATCATATTTTCTAATTGTAATCTGCATAACCATCCTTCAACAAAAGGAAATAAACATTATTAACCATGTAAATATATTTCAACGTATCATATTATGTCTTTAAAAATCTTAATTTCCTGCTTTACATTTACTTTAATATAACTGACTCACGTAAGAATTTTTTCTACCAAATTTTAGTATAAAATCACATAATAAAAGTATTTCAATTCAAATTAATCATCATTAGTAATATATATTTATATAGGATGATAAAAAATACTTGTTTATTTAAATTATTATATATTTATACTTATATATGCAAA
>NW_028189370.1:5000-12500 GCF_048542155.1 Nylanderia fulva
TAACGGATGGATTCAAACAAGATACACGTGCAAGCAGTGCAACTACTTCAAGTGAGCCATTCAACAATTGCGCTACATTCCGAGTAAAAATTTCCGTACGACAAGGAAGTATTTCGACTCACGTACATACGTTCTCCATTTCAGCACCGTGTTTACCTTACAAGGTCGAGCTCTGCAAGACAATAGATCGAAATGGACAAGGCAATATTTGCGTTCGATACGAATTTACGTTATTTAACGAACTCAATAACGAATTTCCAAAAGCTTGGAGTTGATAATCAAACTCATGCCATCACTAAAGGAGGATTTCAACTCTTGCAAAATTACTGGAATAAATGCCAGGAGAATGCCGCTATCATTGAGGCAGTAGCAACCGACGCAGACGCGGCACAGCTTCCCTTCTTCAAGAGCAAGCTGCTAGACAAGGCGGAGGTCTCGTACATGCAAGCCTACGACTTCTTTCAAGAAAAACTCGAGGCATTCAACGTCGCTTCAATTTCCATTCCTGTACCAACGGCGGCCGCAACGACGTCCATCAACGAGATCCGATTGCCGAAGATCAACTTGCCTTCTTTCTCCGGTAATGTAACCGAGTGGCTAACGTTTCGCGATTTGTTTCTTGCGCTCGTTAAAAATCGCCGTTCCATATCGCAAGTCGAGAAATTGCAATATTTATTATCCGCGGTTACTGGCGACGCTGCTAAGTTGATTTCCCATCTTTCTCTAACCGATAGTAATTTCGATGTTGCATGGAAGGAACTCACGAATCGTTACGAAAATCAACGCGTTATTATTGACGCATATTTCAAACGTTTATTTACCATTCCTAATGTTTCGTCTAACGATCTGTACGGGTTAAAACAATTACGCTCCAATTCATCGGAATCGATAAATGCTCTGCGTGCCTTGAAATGTTCTGTAGATGAATGGGATATGATTTTAGTCTACATTCTTGTACAAAAACTAGACAAATTGACGAGAAAAGATTGGGAAGTCAGCTTAGGTTCAGAGAGGAGATATCCTACGATGGAAAAACTATACGCGTTTCTAGATACACAAATTCGTTCGCTTGAGGCTGTATCCAAGGACGGAGATAACTCGAAGTCCGCCAACGGAAACTCATCCGAAAAGAGTTCCGGTGCTCGCTCGATTCCAAATGCGGCACGAAAAAATAATATAGTGCGTTCTCACCATACAAACACCGCGAGTACGTGCGCTCTTTGTTCCAAAACACATCGTTTAATGCATTGCGAGAAATTTCAAGCGTTAAGCATTTCGCATCGACTAGAGTTTGTTCAAAAAAATAATATATGCAAAAATTGTTTGACCAAAGGTCATTACGTTTCGAATTGTCGTAGTTCCTTTACTTGCTTGAAATGTAAAAGACAACATCATACTTTGTTACACGAGAATTCAAGGTCAAGTTTAACGACAACAACAGACTCTGGACAATGCGATAACGCGTCCAACGTACATTCACACGTGAACGCGGGAGTTAAACCCGTGCTCCTGGCTACCGCACGTGTTTGTATAGGATCAGAAAACGGTCGACATGTTTACACGCGAGCACTAATCGATCAAGGTTCCGATGCCACATTCGTTTCGTCACGAGTCGCTCAAATGTTGAGAGCTCGCTTAATTTCAACACGCGTAAAGGTATCTGGCATCGGTGACACTACGTCTAATTGCGTTCAACATGCCGTCTCTATTTCTATCAGCGCGACTAATAAAAATGATACGATTCTTCATACCAAAGCATTGGTCGTTCCAAAAATTACAGCGTACATTTCACCTCATTTCCAATTACAAGAGATTCCGTTTCTTTCCAAATTGAATCTAGCCGATCCAAATCCAAGCTCAAATGATGCAATTGAAGTACTTCTCGGGGCCGAATTATACGGTTCAATTATGATGGGTGGCTTAATGAAAGCTTCTAACGATGCTACACTTGCGCAAGAAACGATATTCGGGTGGATCATTTCGGGTCCTATTTCAAACCAAAAAAATAGCCAAAGAATTCACGTTCACCAAGCAACTTCTGGCAATCTCGATTTCGAACTCCGACGTTTTTGGGAGCTGGAAGAAATTCCAACGACACACGCTCTCTCAGAGGAAAATCTTCGTTGCAACTTACATTTTTAAGAGACACATATGCGCGATTCTTCAGGGCGCTATGTTGTCCGCTTACCCTTCAAGTCTGGTCCTCCGATAAAAATCGGCGAGTCAAGGTCAGTAGCTACGCGTTCACTCGCGCAACTAGAGCGACGTTTAGCCAATTCTCGGGAAATTTCAGGGCAATACGTCGACTTTCTTAACGAGTACGAAGAGCTCGGGCATATGCAAAAAATCGAAAACGTGCAACGCTTCTTTCAACCGACGTTTCTACCTCATCATCCAGTTATTCGCGAGGACAATACTACAACCAAACTTCGTGTAGTGTTTAATGCCTCGGCAAATACCTCGAATAACACTTCTTTGAATGACCATCTTATGATTGGTCCAAAGTTGCAAGCCGATCTTCCGGCGATTATTCTTCAATGGCGTTTGTACAAATACGTTTTTTCCGCTGATATTCAGCAAATGTTTCGACAAATACAGATTCATTCAGACGATCGCCAATATCAATTAATATTGTGGCGTACAATTCCGAACGAGCTAGTCCATACTTATTCATTAAATACCGTTACTTATGGTACTGCCTGCGCGCCTTATCTCGCCCAACGCGTGCTCAAACAACTTTCAATCGACGAGAGTTCGCGTTTTCCACTAGCTCAAGCAATTTTGCAAAATGAAATACGTTGACGATGTCCTATCCGGAGGCGATGATAAACCATCCACGATTAAAAAACGCGACCAACTAATCGGCTGTTTACTAAGCGCAGGCATTCATCTCAGAAAATGGGCCAGCAACGATTTTGAAATTCTACAAGATATAAATCCTGCGAATCACGGTCTAGCAAGTTCCAAGCCTTTCCAAGAAGGTGAACAATTAAAAATACTCGGTATTCATTGGACACCTTGCGATGATAATTTTTCCTTTGAAATAAAATTCCGTCCACCATCTACCGACATTTCGAAACGACAAATCCTTTCGACGATAGCGAAAATATTCGATCCCCTCGGATGGGTGTCTCCGATCACGATATCTCTCAAAATTCTACTGCAAAAACTGTGGAAATTTTCCTACGGATGGGATGATATTCTTCCTGCGGAAATAACAACCGAATGGAATGCTTTTTGCGAAAAGATGTTACACTTGACGACTCTGCAAGTTCCTCGTTGGTTAGGCTTCGAGCGTAACATTCAGTGCTTTTACACGGCTTTTGCGACGCTTCATCTAAAGCCTATGCAGCGGTAGTCTATTCAAAAATTGTCACGAATTCTGGCGATAGTCATGTTCGACTTCTCCTATCAAAAACCAAGGTTGCTCCGATTAAAACGATTTCGATTCCACGACTCGAGCTCTGTGCGGCTCAGCTGCTAGCACGCTGTATTTCGTTTACTATTGACGCGATGAAATTGCAAAACATTCCTGTGTTTTGCTGGAGTGACTCGACAATCGTATTAGCATGGTTGCAAAAGGCTCCATCAGATTTAAAAGTATTTGTAGCTAACAAAGTGTCTTCTATTCAAACGAAGCTTCCTACGGCGACATGGCTGCATGTGCCAACAGAAGATAATCCCGCAGATTGCGCATCGCGCGGCATAAATCCAGCTCAGCTAACGCCTTCCAGTTTCTGGTGGAACGGCCCGGCATGGCTGAAATTTAACGAGGATAATTGGCCAGTTCAATCTACGATAAGTTGCACCGAAGATGATTCCGAATTGAAAGCGTCAAATGCAGTCCACTCGCATCATTTAAATCGAGCGGAACTTTTTGAATTCTTCAATCATATCTCCACGTGGCCACGCTTACTACGGGTCACCGCATACGTCCTTCGGTTCAAGTTTCGAACGAGAGTCCCAGATGTTGCTCAAGGTCTCTCTATTTTGCAAGTCGATGAAATAAAAACCGCGCACAGATTCTGGATTAAACAGATGCAAACGGAATACTTTTCAAAAGAAATCGTCGCTTTCAAAGCCAAGTCGAGGTTACCAGTTCAATGCTCCATCCATTCTCTCGATCCGTTCCTGGATCCCTCCGGTATCCTACGCGTGGGTGGTCGACTTCAACTGTCTGACCTTTCATATGATCGTAAATTTCCGATTCTACTTCCAAAACATTACCTTTCTAAGCTCATTATCGATCAAATTCATAAGGATACACTTCACGGCGGTGTACAATTAATGCTTCGCACGTTGCGAGAACAATATTGGATTCTGGGGGCGCGAAGCATGGTAAAAGGTTGTATCCGCAATTGCGTGACATGTACTCGGCATCGCGCCATAACCGGCGTACAATTTATGGCCGACCTTCCTACATTTAGAGTAATTCCGTCCCGTCCATTTTGCCATACGGGACTTGATTACGCCGGCCCCTTCGCAATTCGAGACGCTTCCGGCCGCGGACGTAAGTCGCACAAAACATACATCTCGCTATTTGTTTGTCTCGCTACACGAGCTATACACTTAGAGCTCGTTCATGATTATTCCACGGCTGCGTTTCTCGCATCTTTCGGAACGGTTCGTAGCGCGTCGCGGCATTCCATCCGATCTTTATTCCGACAACGCGACTACCTATCAAGGCGCGGATCGCGAACTTGTTACAGCGATCCGACAGACTCAAGCCGACGTAGATCTGCAGGCGAAGTTCGCGTCAAAGCCAGTTCAATGGCATTTCATTCCGCCTTCTGCCCCTTATTTTGGGGGCATGTGGGAGGCAGGTGTTAAGAGTGTTAAGCACCATTTGCGACGTATACTTAGTTCCTGCACACCTACGGTCGAAGAGTTCACCACGCTTTTATGTAACATCGAAGCATGTTTGAATTCGCGCCCGATCGCCGCACTTCATGACGATGTAAATTCTTGCAATGCGCTCACACCAGGGCATTTTTTAATTGGTAGCGCCATTAAATCGATTCCGAGTCCGAGCGTCTTACATATCTCCGAGTCACGACTCGATCGATGGCAATTAATGCGTGCGAAATACGAGCAATTTTGGAAATTGTGGAGTCTTGACTACTTGAACACCTTGCAGCAGCGTTTCAAATGGCAGAATCGATCTGATGAATTTCGCATAAACGATATTGTTCTAATAAAAAATCCTAATTTACCTCCCTGCAGATGGGAACTTGCGAGAATCATCGAATGTAAGCCTGACAAGGATGGCCTGGTGCGAGTTGCTCAGGTCAAGACCGCGTCTTCTACTTTTGTAAGACCTATTGTTAAACTCTGTAAATTGCCGGTAAGTCCGGACGGTTCAGCGTAATCTAAATTCTGCAGGTTGTCTCCAATGATTGCAGTTCAATGTGTAAGGATTTACCCCTGACTGTCATTTGAATCCCTTGGCGATTCAACCCGAGGGGTATGTTTGGGAAAAAATTAAATTTCCGTGATCCCCGCGCGCCTTCGATATACGCTCCTGAGAGCTCTCTGTAATTGTGTACATCGACAGTTTGTTATTGCGTCCACAAGGGCGAAGCGGCGAGTTAGGAGAGAGTTTCCGCGTCTTTAAAAAGGAGCGATGCGGCACGGAAGGCGAGTCTGGTACGACGAGCCGTCCGGTAAACCCGAGAAGAACATTTGTGATCCGAAGAATAAAAATTACGTATTCTTACTTAGAATAAAGAGACTAATTCCTGCTATCTATCCTTGCCTATCGACGCAGTCCACAAGAGAGAACTAGGCGATAGCTCCGATAAAACCCAAAGGAGAAAATATACAAAACATAGCATTACCTCCTCGTAGCGGCGCTACTCGCCGTCAAGTGCCCCGGAGGTACCGCCGGCGGGCGACGGACTTGGTGAAATCATTCGGTCGTCCGGAGGTGTCGCCGTCCCGGAAGTGCCGTCCCCTAAGTTGACGCCGGCCGTTATGTGGTGCCGCACGTATAATCACGCCCGTAACGAGCCGTCTCGGTTGCCGCGCGCGTGATTTCGCATCGGGCGAGTGTTCCGTACCGTAATCGCGGTCACCGCAGCTTGCGTGTTGCGTATCATCCGTAATAATTCGAAATATATGTCTCCGACACGTGGGTTTGAGAGACACGTTTCGAGTTAGTAATCGAACAGCGCCCTCATGTCGAGCGAGCGCCGAATAGTAAGTAACTTTCGTCCGAAACGTTTTTACGTAGCTCTCCTCGTTGCGGCGCCGTAAATCGTCGTTAAGTGTTCCGGAGGTACTGCCGGCGGTCGTCTGACTTCGAGAGATCATTCGGTCGTCCGGAGGTGCCGCCCGTCCCGGAGGTGTCGCCGGTCGGCCGTGGTTCCCGGAGGTGTCGCTCGGCCCGGAGGTGTCGCCCGGTCCGGAGGTGTCGCCGGTCGGCCGTGGTTCCCGGAGGTGTCGCTTGGCCCGGAGGTGCCGCCCGGCCCGGAGGTGCCGCCGGTCGGCCGTGGTTCCCGGAGGTGTCGCCCGGCCCGGAGGTGTCGCCGGTCGGCCGTGGTTCCCGGAGGTGTCGCCCGGCCCGGAGGTGCCGCCCGGCCCGGAGGTACCGTCGGTGCTTATACCTTATTGTCCCGGCATTTCGTTTGTTTCCTTCTTAATTAATGCTAATTATCGTTGTTTGACATTCGCCATACGGCTATCGTGATAATATTTTATCGTACAATAGGACTTTTCGATCGTTCGCTCTCCGCGACAATGTCTCGATTGAACGCGCCTTTCGGCGCTCGCGCTCGCATACGGCCGTGCGTAGGACCGTGCGTCGCCGACCGCCTGGCCGGCCGGTTGGGTACTATAAGAGATACGTCGCGCTCGGCGCGTCGAACGAGTCGAGCGAGTCCGGACGAGTCGTAAACGTACTTTCTCGAGTCTCTCGCCACTCCGGCGTGTTTCGACCGCTCTCCGTACCGTCGCCGACCGCTTGGCCGGTCGGTTGGGTACTATAAGAGGTAGGAGAGATTAATATTGTACGTGTCGCGCTCTCGACGTTGACAAACGAAGAATCGCCCGAACGGGTCGAGAACGGATTTTGTCGAGTCGCGACTCTGACACGGAGAGAACATTTATATAAAATGTTTGATTTTGGAAACCACGAATATATAAAATAATATACGATCGTCGCAGAACGCGCCGCCGCCAAGTCTTCTCATGCTTGGAGGTTGCGTGTCTCGCGAGAACGTACGTTCGACTCTCGCGTCGTCTCGTATTCCTCTTCGCCGGGGATTACGGTGCGGCTCTTCTCGTTCGTCGCCGAACGCGCGCAAAATTAACGCACACTTATTTATTACGAGCACAGCATTGCCACGAGTCGGTGTCGCAAGACCGAATGGCTCTTATGTGGCGCGCACGCCTCTAGTGTGTTGGCCGCGCGGTTCCCTCTCGTTTCGTACGCAGCAGCGGAATCGTCGCGCTTACCGAGCATCTACTCCACGGATACGAGTTTGCGGGAAGAGTTGCTTC
>NW_028189370.1:15000-20000 GCF_048542155.1 Nylanderia fulva
CTGAATGGACGCGCTGAAAATGCGCTCTCAGAGAAAAAGAAAATAACGGATTTGACGGAATTTGTTGGTTGTGTTTTGATATAACAACGGACGCCGTCGCGCCTCTCTGACCGAAAGTAGTCGGCAAGCAGAGCAGCGCGCCCGGCGGTGTTCGACGACGATTCGGAGCGAGACGCTTCGCGATCACGCTCGTGTGTGTGCCATTCTCCGGCCACACACAAACAGAGCGTCGATTCGGCGTTGAGCGCGAACCGGTGGTAACCTATGCCCGCGCACGCGTGTGTGCAGCACCCACGACGTTCGTCGACGCGCGCCCTCCCCGTTGTCGCGGGGCAGCGGTCAGCGTGCCGAGAACACACGGTGTGCGACCGCGAGTGCCGAGCGAGAGGACCCCCATATATTATTATAATATATATATAACACAGAGAAAGGATCGATGATATTTCGACCAATCTGTCAACTGTGTCGGTCCGACGGTTTCTTCAAAGAGCTTCCGCCCCGGCTCTCCCGTTGCGGGAGAGACGCTCCGAACGAGAAACACACAACTCTATCTTTGTGCCGTAGCCTTCCCTGGCGGGAGGCGGCGGTCCGCGCGCGTCCTCGGACGCGCGCGGACAGGCTGATCGAAGAGCCACCACGATTATTCTCTCTCTCTCGTCCGAGAGAAGAGACCACGATGGTTGAACGAGAAGCGCGTTTCTTCGCGAACGCAAAAATTTCGAACGATTACCCTGAACGGTGGATCACTTGGCTCGTGGGTCGATAAAGAACGCAGCTAATTGCTCGTCAACTTGTGAACTGCAGGACACATGAACATCGACATTTCGAACGCACATTGCGGTCCACGGATACAATTCCCGGACCACGCCTGGCTGAGGGTCGTTTTAGTACCCCTAAACTGCTTGCGCCCAAAAAGCGCGCACGGCCACGACGCGGGCGACCAGAGAATGGCGCGCGCGTCGCCTGTGCCCTGTGCAACGCTTACAATGGGCGTACGAGCGACCGTTGGACGTTCGCCCGAGGTGTCTGTGCCGCGCCGATCCGGCCGCGGTGCAAATCCTGGCGTCGTCTGAAATGACACACCGAAATAATAATAATAATAATGAGGAGGAGAAGCGCACAAGCGTGTAAAACGTTGGCGAACGCGCGCCCAGAGAATGCTGCGCGAATTAAGAGGGGGAGCGTGTTTGTGTATCCAAGTCGTGTGTGTACGCGAGAGCCGAGGAGAAATGGGATGAGAGTAAGAGCGCGCGCGAAGGGAGCAACAAACGGCCAAAAAAAGGGTCAGGACGGTGAATGGCACCGCTTTCCCTAGAGCGGCGCGTGCGTCGTTGTCTCCCGAAAGTAGGTAGCGCTTGTCTCACCGTCTCTCTTCTCCGTACATCACACAGACTGACCGGACTGCTCTCGCACTCTGTGCCGCGTCTCTCGGTGCGATAGCGCTCGCGCGTCTTATGCCGAGGCGCCCTTGCCCGCACACATAACGGTATTACGGAGAAATATACGGCGCGTCGTCGTCCGGCGGAGAGAGCATTCGTAATCCTTTACCTCTTTACGGAGAAGGATTTTGAATCGCGAGCCGACCGCGTGTCCGAGTCCACGAAATTTTTGTAAAGCGAAAAAAGGGGACCGGCGCGCCGCGTCGTGTACTCGTCGAATCGATTCCGCCCGAATTTCGTATATAAAAGAGAAGGGAGAGCCGAGAATCTCGAACCCCGCGATATATTGTCTCCATTACCACCAACGAGTGTGTGTGCGGTTAGCGCCCCGGCGATTTGCCTTCTCGCGTATTTCGTGTGCTGCCGCTGCTGCTCTCTCGTTCGACGCTCTCTCTCTCTCCCTCTTATTAATATATATTATAGAGGAGAGACGACGATGAGCGACGCGGAGGAGGCAAACGGCTACGAAAACTCACTATGCGACGAACTCAGAGCAGGCGAGATTACCCGCTGAATTTAAGCATATTAGTAAGCGGAGGAAAAGAAACTAACCAGGAGTTCCTTAGTAGCGGCAGGCGAACAGGAAAGGGCCCAGCACCGAATCCCGCGGTTCCGCCGCAGGGAAATGTGGTGTTTGGGAGGATCCGCTTATCCCGAGGTGCCGCGTCGCGTCCAAGTCCATCTTGAATGGGGCCACTTACCCGTAGAGGGTGCCGTAGCGACCGGTGCGCGCCTCGGGAGGATCTCTCCTTAGAGTCGCGTTGCTTGAGAGTGCAGCTCTAAGTGGGTGGTAAACTCCATCTAAGGCTAAATACGACCACGAGACCGATAACGAACAAGTACCGTAAGGGAAAGTTGAAAAGAACTTTGAAGAGAGAGTTCAAGAGTACGTGAAACCGTTCAGGGGTAAACCTAAGAAACCCAAAAGATCGAACGGGGAGATTCATCGTCAGCGGCGCTGGCTTCGCGTCGGTCGGCGATGTCCCGCGGAGTCCTTGCGGCTCGCGCGCGGGCACGCTACCGTGCGCCGATGTCCGGCGCTCGTCGTCGTGCACTTCTCCCCAAGTAGAACGTCGCGACCCGCTGGGTGCCGGTCTACGGCCCGGGTGCGGTGTCTGTCGCGTCGCCGGTAAAACGGCACGCGACAAACCCTCGGTCGCCCGGCCGGCTGCTCGGCGGTACGCGCAAGGTATCAGGCCGCACTATTCACGGTGCGTCGAGACCGTCGCAAGCGCGCGCCACGGTACTCGGAGGTTACGGACTTCGCGCCGTCCCCGGTCCTGGCCCGCTGTTGGTTACAGTACGGTACACCTTCGACAGGCCTGCGAACGTCTCCCGCGGTCTCGCGGGAGACCGATACCGGTCGGCGACGCTACTGCTTTAGGTACTCTTAGGACCCGTCTTGTAACACGGACCAAGGAGTCTAACATGTACGCGAGTCATTGGGACTTGTCGCGAGACCTAAAAGCGTAATGAAAGTGAAGGTTCACACGAAACCCTTCTCGGCCCTGGCCGTCGACCTAGGGAGGATGGGCCGCGTCGCGATGCGGCCTCGCACTCCCGGGGCGTCTCGTTCTCATCGCGAGAAGAGGCGCACCCAGAGCGTACACGTTGGGACCCGAAAGATGGTGAACTATGCCTGGTCAGGACGAAGTCAGGGGAAACCCTGATGGAGGTCCGTAGCGATTCTGACGTGCAAATCGATCGTCGGAACTGGGTATAGGGGCGAAAGACTAATCGAACCATCTAGTAGCTGGTTCCCTCCGAAGTTTCCCTCAGGATAGCTGGCACTCGGCCGTTCCGCACGGAACGCGCGCGAGTCTCATCTGGTAAAGCGAATGATTAGAGGCCTTGGGGCCGAAACGACCTCAACCTATTCTCAAACTTTAAATGGGTGAGATCTCTGGCTTTCTTGAATTATGAAGCCACGAGCATCTTCGGATTAGAGTGCCAAGTGGGCCATTTTTGGTAAGCAGAACTGGCGCTGTGGGATGAACCAAACGCAGAGTTAAGGCGCCCAACTCGACGCTCATGGGACACCATGAAAGGCTGTAACGGTTCACCTTTCCCGACGCCGTGGATCGGCTCGCCGGTTCCAGGATTCGGGAGGAAGGGGGAGATTTAGACTCGCTTATTCCTTATTAACAATGCTTTGGTTTATTCAAAAAGAAACAAGTAAACAAAATGATTGTTGGCATAAAGCCTAAATAGAGAAACTTATTGACTACTCGGTATAAACGAAATGTTTGTTGGCATAAAGCCCTAAATAGAGAAACTTATTGACTACTCGGTATAAACGAAATGTTTGTTGGCATAAAGCCCTAAATAAAGAAACTTATTGACTACTCGGTATAAACAAAATAAGGAGGCGTATAGCCTGTAGCGGTGTCCAGAAAAGATTTACAAATTACCCGGTATAACTTAGAGATACGGTGTACGGAGGCGTATAGCCTATAGCAGAAAGAAACCGGAAACCGGGAAACCCGGCGTAATGACGAGAAACCCGTCACCCGGTGTATAGCAGGAAGAGACCGGAAACCGGGAAACCCGGCGTAACAACGAGAAACCCGTTGCCCGGCGTGTAGCAGGAAGAGACCGGAAACCGGGAAACCCGGCGTAATGACGAGAAACCCGTCACCCGGCGTGTAGCAGGAAGAGACCGGAAACCGGGAAACCCGGCGTAACAACGAGAAACCCGTTGCCCGGCGTGTAGCAGGAAGAGACCGGAAACCGGGAAACCTGGCGTAACAACGAGAAACCCGTTGCCCGGTGTGTAGCAGGAAGAGACCGGAAACCAGGAAACCCGGCGTAACAACGAGAAACCCGTTGCCCGATACTAAAGGTAGGAGGCCAGAAACCGGGAAACCCGGCGTAACAACGAGAAGCCCGTTGCCTGGCTAGGAGGTCCGGAACAGGACTGGTGCCGGCTCATCCGTCGAGCCGGCTTATATACCCTGCCGGCGGTTCCCCCACTCTACATCGAGGCTGTGGTGGGGGTAATGCCGGCGTCGTAGTGGGGCGCCTCTGGGGGTTGTAGTGGGGCGCCCCTGGGGTAGGGTGACCCGTGTATCAGTTATGTTTTTGTGTTTAGGGGCGCCTTAGGCGCCATAGCCTCAAGTGGCGGGCGGGTGATCGGCCCGCGAGGCGTTAGTAACGGACACGCCGTTACAAGGCGTTGGTTGCTTAAGACAGCAGGACGGTGGCCATGGAAGTCGGAATCCGCTAAGGAGTGTGTAACAACTCACCTGCCGAAGCAACTAGCCCTGAAAATGGATGGCGCTGAAGCGTCGAGCCTATACTCTGCCGTCAGCGGCAAGTGGGGCGGCAACCGGGAGCGGGCGTTAGTCTTCTCTCGCGTCGTCACGAAGCCCTGACGAGTAGGAGGGTCGCGACGGTGAGCGCAGAAGGGTCTGGGCGCGAGCCTGTTTGGAGCCGCCGTCGGTGCAGATCTTGGTGATAGTAGCAAATACTCCAGCGAGGCCCTGGAGGACTGACGTGGAGAAGGGTTTCGTGTGAACAGCCGTTGCACACGAGTCAGTCGATCCTAAGCCCTAGGAGAAA
>NW_028189371.1:0-25656 GCF_048542155.1 Nylanderia fulva
CTTATTAACAAGAAATTCGCATTAATCCATTTTTTAAAAATCTGCGGTTTTTTTTTTCCAAAAACTCTATAAAAAATTTAAAAATTTAAAAATATAATCACCCTTTTTTGTTTAAATTACTTTTTAAAAAGGGGCCCGCTTTTTTAAAATTTAAATTAAAAAAATTTTGGGTCGCTCGTATTTAAAAACAAATGAAAAATATACCAACAAATCGGCGAATATTGGGAGATTTCATCAACCCCCATTTTTCTTTAAAAATTAAAAAAAAAACAGCCCTTTTTAAAAACTAACGAAAATTACAATCATTCTATAAATTTTTTCGCCCGGGCCCCGCGGTTTTTTTCGGGAAAATTTTTGGGAAATTTTAAAAAAATTCTTACAATTCACATAATATGGGAAAATTTTAAATTTTTTTTTTATTCAAAAAAAAAAAAAAGTGTGGAAAAATCTTTTTCAAATAAAAAAAATTTAAAATTTAAAAAAATTTTTTTAGTAATTTTTTAAAAATTAAAAAATTTAGAAAATAATGCCTATTCAGGAACAAAAAAATTTTACTTTAAAAAAAAAAAATCAAAACCCAAAATTTTTCATCTGCCCCTTATTTGAACCAGGGGGGGCTTTTCCTCGGTCTTTTTTTTTAATAGTATAAATTATTAAAAAAAGTCAAAATTTTTAATTTTTTCGGGTTTCTATTAATATTAAAAAAACTTTATTTTATTTAAAAAATTTTTTTTTTTAAAATAAATAAAACCCAATCTGTGCATTTTATATTATTTTTTTTTTATTTTAAAATCTTTTTCTCTAAAACTGTTGAAATTTTTTTTCAAAAAAATAAAAAAAAAATCAAAAAAAAAATTAAAAAAAAATTTTTTAATTTAAAAATTTTTTTTTTTTTTTAAATTTTGGGAAGGGAAATTTAAAACGATATAACTCATTTTCAGTTCTTTAACTGTGCCCTTTTTAAAAACAGCTTCTTTTCTAACTACGAAAAAAACCCCCTTTTTTGTTTCGAAAAATTTTTTTTTTTTGGGGCATAAAAAATTTTTTGTTTTTTTGGGCCCCCCTATCAGGTAGCTTGCATTTGGGGAAACCCCATGTTTTTTTTAAAACCCTAGAATTAAATCTGCTTTTTTGCACCAGCGTAAAAAAAAGTAAAAAAATCACCCAAAAAAGAAAAAAAAAGCAGGGAAAAATCTCGCCCCCCCTTGCTTTTTTAAAAATTCCCTTGTGTTTTTTTGGGCAGAACAAATTTCATTGTAAAAAATTTTCATGGTACAATGCAACTATTAAATGACAGATGGGTCCTACCACAAAAATTTTTATTTTTATTTAAAAGTGGTTTTTAAAAAAAGAAAAGAATCGACGATTTTTAAATCGCGCATGTATGTTTTTCACTGAGCTTGTTTTCCCCCCTGGGGGCCCGGGAAATTAAATAAACCTGGTTAATTAATAAAAGGAAATATCGAAAAGGCTTTCTCAATATACGTCCAAACTAAAATTAATTCGTACATGTTATTTGGGCCCGTAATTATTAGTAAATTTATCTGTTTGGTTACAGGGGAAATCTCCTTGCTTTATAAAAAAAACGATTTTTTTCCCTCTTAACGTAATTGCGTTTCTTATTTTTAAATTTGTTTGGGAAAGAATCGAGCCGCAGAACCGCTTAAGAGTTCGTTTTAAATTAATTTTTTAAGAAATCTATATAGCTTTATTTTTTGTGGTCCGTTCATATTAAATTTGAAATATATGAAATGAAAAATATAATTTTTGCATATAATGCATATGTTCAAAATTTCAATGTAGAGTGAAAAATAAAATTTTAACATCTGTTATTTTTTTAATATTATTTAAAACTGCTATTCATACTGCTATTTTAAAATTTTGGGAACTCTAAATATAAAAATTTTTTTCAAAAAAATTGATTCTAATATGTAAAAAATCCGTGCTAAAATTATAAATTTTTTTTATAAAATAACCATTCCAAAAGTTATTAAGAAACGGGTAGAAATTTTCAGGGCATCAAATAAAAATGCTTTTTTAAAAACGATTGTAAAAATAATACATAAAAATGCCGTAACAAAAAAAAAGAATAAAAAAAAAATATAAAATAAATTTTATTTTTTTGAAAGCAATTTTTTAAAAACGAAATTTTTTTCGCGAATTTTCATTTCATTTTAAATTTTGCTTTTTCTAACAAAAGAATAATAGAAAAACGGAATTGGGGGTGGGAAGGAAATGCAAACTTTTACTGCATAAGCATAGAAATTAAAATTTAGAGAAAAGAAGGGAGAGGAGAATCGTATATGTCTTTTTGTAACTCTTTTTTCAAAAAAATGATCATCCTTTTTTTACAATTTTATCGGCAAATCCCCCTTTTCAAATTAAATTCCCGCTTTTCGTTTACATACGATTTTTCCTTTCCCGCATCACCCTATGTATATGTACGTATCACTTACCTTGTAAAAATACCCAAAAAAAAAAAAAAAGATCCGAATCCCCAAATTTAAACAAAAGGTCTCAAAATAAAATTTCAATGTACACAAGTTTTTATGCTCAGTTATTAATAAGGTTTAATTTTATAAAATGAAAAAATAGACGTTTTTTCTGTTTTTTTTAAATCACATATAGTTAACTAAAAGTCCCCAGTAGGAATTAAAAAGGGAATAAATGTAGATATGATATTATATTCATTTGTTTAATTTTCGAAAGTTTAAAACGAGGCAACTGCGGAAAATCTTGCCAAAAATGAAAATAAAATAAAATAAATTATAAAAAATCATGTAAAAAAGTTATCGGCTAATTAAAAAAATTTTGCATTTTTAATTTTTCATTCAATTCGCTCAATATGACCAAAAAAATATTTTTTTATGTAAAAATATTATTTGGGACAGATAAAGTGCATTTTTTTAATAAAATATACATTTTTTTTTTATATGATAGTTTTTACTTGATTTTATTTCCCAAAAATTTTAATTATTTAAAAATTAGTTTATTCAATATTTGGATGGGCCTACAAACTGATCGATAGTTTTTATATATTTTGTTATTCTCGATATAAAAAAAATATAGTATATTAAAAAAAATGATTAGGGGAAAAAACATTGCAAAAATAAAATAAAAAATATCTTGCCCATCAATTTATGGTGGAATTAATTATTAAATACCCCTTTCCATTGCAAACATTAATTTTTATATTTAAAGCATAAATGATTGACGCTATATATACAATTTAATTTTTTAAAATTTATGTTTTTAAAGGTAAAAAATCTATTAAAAATTAAATTTAGGTCCCGTTTTTATTTCGATTTTATTTCTGCAAAATTCATTTTTTTGCTATTTTAAAATCAAACCGATTTAAATTTTTCTCATTTTTTTTTTTTTTTAACTTTTTATTTTATTTAATCCTATTTTTATTCCTTTTTTTTTTTCGATTTTTAAAATATATATGCCCTTTTTATGAAACACTAGGACATTTATGAATAATATGAGTATATTATACATATAAAATGGGTTTCTAAAAATACACACACAAAATAAATTTTTAATAGAATTTATTAAATAAAAATTTAAATTTTAAATTCCCTTAAAAGATCCCCTCACCATGATTTTAATTTTTTTTTGGGGAATACGAGGAAAATTGGGTTTGCAATAAATTCTTTATTCGTAGGTGTCTGCCCATTTTGCGAGAAATTCCCCAAAAAAATATGTCCGCTTGTGCAAACCGTAAAACCGTAGGAACCCGATTACAATTAGTAAAAGTCTTAAGTCTCTGCAGGTTACAATTAGCAAGTCTCATTTGGTCTTGATACATATAAAATTGGTTCGAAACACTCCGAAACCCGATCGCCCGTAATTTTTTCAAACACTCCCCCGCCCCTTTACCCCGCACGAAAATTTCCACTCCCGATTAATGGAACTACGATTTTGGGCCGCGGGGGAAATGCGCAAAAGGCATAGCAACCGCGATTGTTGTTTTCCGGAAGAAGGCGTTTAAAATGCATAAACAACCGTTTTGTTGTTTTCTAAAAAAGGCGCTAAAATGCATAACAACTGACTTTATTGATTTCGGGAAAAGGTGCAAAAAAAATGCATAGAAAACCAAAGAATCGAACAATACTTCCTCGATAAATGCATCGCCCAAAACATTTCATTAACGAAATTTGGACAAAGATTTCTGCACCCTTGTTTAAATTAAAATTTTTAATTGCAATGTATATATATATATTTTTAGAAAAATAAAAACTTTTGGATCATTTATCGGGGAAAGTTATCTGATTTTTTGTCGATTGATTACGTCAATAAACGTATTCCCTGCGAGGGAGTAAAAGTCGGGGATTGCTTTTTCTTTTCCCGGCTTTTCCCGGTCGCTTTTTGCATTATTCCGAGGTAAAATTTCCCTGCGGCCCAAGTGTCGAGTGCTAAAAAAAAGATAGAAAATCGTTGTGATTATAAAAAATAACGTAATAAAAAAACCATAATTGCGTCGTTCATTAATTTTAATGCGAAATTGAGAAAGAGATGATTTTTTTTTGGGTATATATCGTTTTACTGAATATAGGGTATATTTGCGTCCTTTTTATTTGTATGGGGCTTGCGGGATATCGGAAAATATTAATAAATAAATTATTGTGAATATACTTTTTTTTTTTGTATTTTAATTTAAATTTTAAAAAAAAAATATTTATTTCGTATATTTATTTATTTGCAAAATTTTATATAAAAAACTTTGGGAAAATGCAATCAAATCGAAATAAAAGTATTAAAGTAACATTTAAAATGACGAAATTAATTCGATATGATAGCCCTTTAAATTACGAATTTAATTTATGTTTAGGGCAATTTTTAAATGAAACGTAAGTTTATATTTTTCCTCGATAGAAAATGCATCGCGTGCATATTTAAAAAATATTGGAAGTGTCGAAATTTACGGGCAAAAAAGTCAAAGTATTTCGCGTAATTTAATATTCGGAGTGGTTCCCTAGATAAATAATTTTACCCAGGAGTGTCGTGAAAAGTGCAATTAAATTTAAATGCGCGCAATCGAAAAATTTAAATTTTGGGAATTTAAAAAAAATGTATGTTTTGTGACTTTGTAACAAAGGAAGTATAAAAACCGGGAACAGGAAAGACTTTGATTTTTAAATTTTTTGCTGGTTTTTCTCTTAAAATTTTTACCGTATCTTCATTAATGAAATTTTTTATACTATAAAAATATATATTTTATTATATATACATAATATATATATATATATATATATAAATTTTTTTATTATATATATTTTTTATTGCTCCAGTAATTGCAAATTTAAAATAATTTCTGAAATTTCGCATACAATATATATTTTTTCAGGGGAAGTCTTATTTTTCATATTTTTTTTTTAACCCTTTTTAGAACTTGAAAAAATTTTAAATTATATTCTTTTAATTTATTAATTTTGTGCTGTCATCCCCCACAGGCTCCTTGGGCCCTCGAGATTTTATTTTTATTGTAACACAATTTTGAGGGCCCAGATTAACAGTTTTTTTTTTTTATTTAAAAAATATAGTTCTCAAGTAAACAAAAGAGCGAAAACATCAGATAAAGTGAGAAAATTTAAAATTTTGCATAAAAAAAAAATCTTTATATTGAGCTTTTTAAACAAAAGATTTTGTAATATAACTTCAATTAAATTTTTAAAATTATTAGAATTTTTAATATATTGTATATCATATATAATATATTTGTTTAACACAGATTTTTTAAATATTTCAATGTTTTTTACAGATGCTATGAAATCGTTCGGAGATGCAGCTCATCTATTGTTATTGGCAGAAAATTTCAAAAACGTAACAAGTTAAAATCGTGGCAGAGTTAAAATTGTGGCTACAAAGAAAACAAGTGTCCCAAAACTTGGTAAATAATAATTTAAAAAATTTCTTTTATATCAGTAATAATGAGCTTTTTCGGGGCATTTTTTTTCATTTTTAATACAAATGTGAGTTATAAACCCTAGGAGCTAATTTGGTAACCATAATACCCATCATAATATAGATTTTTCATTTTAAAATTTTTTTTTTAAATTTATTTGCTTGTGAGATTTCACGAAAATTTTTGGAAAAAATTTTTTTTTTAATATCTTTTATTTAAATTCTATAAAATTTTTGCCAAAGAGTTATAAAAGGATATTTTTAATGCCCTGAAAAAAATTAGCGCAGGGTTTAAATTTTTTTAATAAGTTTTTTAAATTTGACTTTTCTTCAAAAATATTTTAATTTTTAAATTTTAAAGTGTACATGTTTTACGAAAAATTGGGGGGGAAAATTTTAAATTTTCAACAAAAATTTTTAAAAGCATTTTTTATATAAAATTTTATAATTTAAATCTCTTAAATTAAATATTACAAATAACTTGCAATGACATTTTCCCCATAATCTGGGCCCATGATACGAATAGTTACATTAAAGTGTACTATTTATTCGATACTACGATTTAGCATCATTATTGGAAAAATTGGGAAAACCCAAAAAATTAATGATAATCGTTGGTTTTTTCCAAAGTTCTGCGCACACTATTTCGAGTTTAACTTTTTTTTTAACTTCGGGACAAAAGCGGGTACAGTTATGATTTGGCGTATATAACGGCGTTTATGGGGTTTTCGCTAATTAGCTCGTACGGTGTATTACAAAGTGGGAGGAACGGAAATTTTATTTTTAAAGTGATTTTCGCGGGGGTTGCCGGGCGTGATTCATGCGGGAGAGCGAAAATAAAATTTTTGGGCGGTACCGGCGCAGCGCGATTGCGATTGTAATTGCTTGCGCGTATCCTCGGCATATGAAGTCATACGTTTTGAATGTCCCCATAAAGCAATTATATTAAATTGAGAGGAATCGCGGGCTATACTTTTCTCTCTCTCCCTCGCTCTTTCTCTCTCTTTTTTCCCTCGATCGAGGGCGTCCTGGAATTCATCCGGCGCTCGTCGAGATTCGTCTCGCGCAGTTTTTCGCGTGCTCTTTACACGCGGGCCGCGTTCTTTCAATTTGCTATCGGAAATTCTGCAAATTCATCGCAAATTTGGACGTAGGGCCAAAAATATTCATGTTTTCCATCGACAATCGATATAACTATCAACGTGGTAACGAACGTTTATTGCGCCACCGGTCGACGTAAAGTTATAACGACGTGATCGTTTTTTCTAATGAAAAGTTTTTGAAACGTTTTGCGCAAATTTGCATTTACGAAATTTTCGTGGAAGTAAAATTGGAAATTTAAAACGATCCAGGAAACATTAGCAGGATAATAATTAATTCCTTTAATGCTTCACATAGTAAAATAATATTCACAATTTTATAAAATATGAGAAGCTTAGGAAAAATACAGATTATTGTCATAATTATATTAACGGACTTTATTTAATCAGTTTAAAATTAAAATTTATACGTTAAAAATAATTAATAATTTCACTTTAATTATTTTTTCTGTATCCAACGATATTTTTAATTGATTCTTGAATACCTTTCTGATGAATCTTAAAATCCGAATATTCTGCTCTCTTGTTTCACTTGTGCTCTTTTCTACAATTTCTTTCTCAAATAATTGCTGTATTAATTGCTGTAATTATTGTATTTAATGATTCTTGTCCTTTTAATTGCAACGGGCTCTATATTATATCGAGTACGCATAGAGTTCTTCATTTATAAAGAGTCATTAAAATTTACAGCCTTTAGCCGTTTATTATTAAAATCTTCGTTGATTTTGCTCTTTTTTTTTTAATTCGACGGATGAGTGAAAGGCAACATTTACGAATTTACTCCGAAATCTGTCATGCGAGCGGTAAAGGCGGCGAATATTATTCTCTACTCGTTTATCTTGCGGACCGCAGCAAAATCTCCACGAGATACAGCTGCTCTTCTCGCGTTCTCTTTCTCTTGCTTGCCCCGTAAATGCGTGAAACGCCGCTTTTGTTGATCCGTCCGCAAAGAACGAGACCACGGCGCGTTGCGGATTAAAGCGCGGAAAAAGCTATTCTGACATCTTTCTTGACTCCGCTTTGTCCTGTGCGGTACTGCGGCAGGAGCTTTGCGTGCTTTCATGCGAATCCAGAAAGAGAGATAGAGAGAGAGAGAGAGAAAGAAAATAGAGAGGGAGAGAGAAAGGAGCAGAATCTAGATTCTAGGAAAGCTGTTTTAAAAGGACACAAACGCGTTCCTCCGCGTAATGAGGAGTGCCGTGCAAACTCTGACGAGAAATCGTTAGCGCTATTCTCGTTAGAACGGTTTAAACTCGTAATGCAATTATTCCATTATGTACAAGATCTTGCTCGTTCGCAGTTCACATCGGCTATGTTAACTCGCGCACTGTCGTGTACGAAATCGAGCAACGTTCTTGTTGTCGTACGTCGCGCGAATGAATAGCTTTGGGGATTCGCGTTGACTAGACTCTTAAAAGTGTATGCAAGCTAGTTGACAAAATAAATTATATATCATAAATTATATATTATGCGTCGTTATCATACGACGCATATTAAAAACAAGAATCAGATACTTTGAAGCGGGATTATATTTGCAGAAAAAAATATTAGTCACCATAGTTAAATATTAGCTGTTCCTATATTACCTCTAAAATTTAGTTGTCATGTAGTTAAATTTTAGGAATGGCAGTTATATTTTTTAGCTATAGTTAAACAGAAAATTCTTCGTTAAACTATAGCTAAAATATTAGCTGTCATAGCTAAAATTTAGACATTGATAAATAAATTTTAGATGTAATAGGGACAGCTAAAATGTAGGTATGGTGGTTATAATATTTTTTCTGTGATATACGCGTGTACGTATATTAATAATGAATTTTTGATATTATTTCATATGCAAGAAAGTAATCTATATTTAAAAAATTTTTATCCTTTAATTATTTCGTTGTTGCATTTAATAAGATAAAATATATTCTAAGAAAAGTCGCGATTTATAACGAATTTCGTATAGTACGGACTAAACTAAAAGGGTGAAAAACGTGTTCCTGCAAGGATTACCTGGCGCTAATGGAAATTGGGAAGATTATGAGGACGCGCGGAGGACACCTTAAATATGTCCTCGTAGCTGCCATGACGGAAAATGTCGCGCTGCTTCCCCGATGCCGTCGTAACAGCCGCACCAACACTCTCGTGTGATCGCATATGTGCAGGCACGCGTGTGAATTGTGTATAGCCGGTCGTCTTAAGGTACAACCCCGAAATTTATTGCCACTAAACACGACACCTGAAAACCCGCCTCGGTGTGCCTGCTCGCGAAATTGGGCGAGGATCTTTGTAATAAAGTATCGCCGGGATCTTTGCGATATAGACGCTCTTTATTCGTACGTGTGCATATTTTAATGTCAACGAGACGGATCTCTTTATATATTTACATATATCATAATTGACAGCATGAGAATTATCTGACATAATCTCGGCTACAAACAGCTAATCTAATTTAATTCAATTATATATTTGTCTTTTTAATTATATCCATTGAAAAAACAATTTACTAACTTGACTAAACTTTTCAGCTAAATTATACTATTTTATTAATTGAATATATATTAGTATTTAAGTCAAATATACGTCTTGTTATATTTAATTTAAATATTTCTATATGTTCAATTAACAAAATAATATTTAGTTGAAAGATTTAGTCAAGTTAACAAATTTTTTTTAGTGTATATTTATATATAAGTACCCGAAAAAAAATTAACTATTATATCTATAAATTGTAGTTGTCATCAAACATGAAATTTAGTTATAATGCCTGAATTTTAGCTAATATTTTTAGCTATACCATTCTCCCGTTAAATTATAGTTAATATTAGTTACCATAGCTAAAATTTAGATGTGATAATTAATATTTCTAGCTATGGTTTAAAGAAGAATTCATACCTAAAAATATTAGTTATCTTAGTTAACATTTAGGCATGATAATTAAATTTCAGGTTCTAATGTAGGGACAGTTAAAAATTTAGCTATGCGGTGGCTATTTTTTTCCGTGTTGATCAGATGTTTTAACATTAATTTAATAGAATATATTTTCATTTTTTATTACTTTTTGTGATTTATAAATATATATTTAACAATGGAATAAGAAAAATTAATATAAAAATAGAATTTGACAGTGTTATAATAGAATATGCAAAGGTATAACATTTGAAAATGAACATACTATAGTTTGAAATAGATTTAAATGGATCAACAAGGTTAAGAGCGTACATTATACTTTATAATGAGTGATACGTGATGAATCATATCTTGATGGTAAATGAGTAGAAGTATATCTCATTCACTTAGTTGCTACGCTATAAGTATTGTAAATGTTTAACTCGATACTTCATTAACGAGCTATCAAATATTGAACATTGAGGTTGGCAAATAGGGTCGACAAAGGGTTAGCAAATAGGAGTCTCATACTGAAGTTGCCTACTAAAGTAAAGTTAACTCTAATTTTCTCCAATAATAGGATGTTGCTGCTCGTATATGTTTTGCTTCTCACTACTTAACCGATCACACTAAACTCTTCTTTGAGGCGTGTTTAAGTAATTTAATCTTTAAATCATTTAATTAATAAACTCGAAAAATATCTCTCTTAAGAAAAAAAGTTGATGAGAATTACATTCTTCAAATTTTAATTTCTAACATTAATTATCTCTGACCTGATTAAAATTTTCAGCCAAGCTGAAATTTAGGCGCGTGATTACGCGGCAGATTAAGATTAAATAATTTTATAACTATTAATGTATGCAAATTTTCGGCAAATGAAACAACTATTGTTTCTCTTAGTTTATGCCGCCGCGTGTTTTCGCTCCGTAAACCCGAGACATCTTGTATACACTTATACTTGACAGTTATGTATTATTTCCCGCTTTTGTGTGAATTCACTGCTCGGTGCGCAAACGCCAGACGGAAATCGTCGGTATATGTACACATCCTTAATAATGTTGATGAGTCTAAAGGCTACGGAACGTGAACAATGAAATCGCTGTGGATTGCTCGAGCAAGCAGCTCCCGCGACGTAGGTCCGGTAATATTTAATGATAAAGCGATGGAGGTGAAATGAAGTGAACTATCTAAGGTATTCACAATACGTCTCGCGCACATACAACCATAATGAATTATGATCTCGTAGCGGTATACACCAGTAGCTCTCATCGCTCTCGTGAGACTATTCTTTACGTTTGTGTTGGTCTTCTATGCGTGCATTTATCGCGCAAAATTGCGCCTAATTGTAGAATTTTTTCGCATTTATTTTATCACGGAATTAAAACTGTGCCGACGAAAACTGCGGATTACTTGTGCCAGCAAATTTTTATTATCTACGCTGCACTATGCAAATGGACCTGTAAAATGACTAATTAAAAAGACTTTACTATGCGTGAATCTTTGTTTTTTAACGCGTGAGATAACAGAATAATCGCGATACAATCCATTATTTATTTCAGTTGCAATTCTCTCATATTTTGTATTACATAGTTAAAAATTTACATGAATAAATTAATAAGCAAAGTAATGAATATTTGAGATATATCATAATCATCTAAGGCTTATACCGTGTTAATTATAGATTTTTGATAGATATATTATTAGATAAAAATTTATATTTTTTCTAAAATGATTGAGACATGTAGTATATCACGTAATACATATATTGCAGTAAAATCAGTTTTCTTCCAATTCTAACTTTGTATATTCTAAATTAAAATATATATGCTAATATAATAATTGTATTTAATTAAATTGTGAATCTTATTATACATTCGTTAAAGAGAGCACACAAAATTATGAAGACGAAGAGCAATTGAATACCATGCACGCATCCGGAGCTTTTTCGTGTTATTGATATAAATTTCTCTTATACTTGCTTTCTCGTGTGTGAAACTGGCGTCTGATTTCGTGAAAACTCATAAATAATTAAGAATTCTAGCTTTATTTTATAGTTCTAGAGTTCTTGATACTATAAACAAATGATTTTAGTCATTAAAGCAACGAAAATGCCTTGAGATAAATTGAGACACCCAACTTTATAACAGTGTCCTCACTTTGTTTTTACCGGCATTTTCCTTATCAGTTAATTATCAGGATTTTAAAAAAATTGTAGTTGATATAAGTTTTAAAAAGGAATCTAGCAGCTTTCTAACACAGAAAAAAAACCAAAAAAAAAAAAAAAAAAAAAAAAAATCAGATATAAATAAAGACCACCAGATATCTAATAGATGATTGAGATGAGATGCCAGTTCAATTTTTGAGAATTATTACAACTGAGAAAAAAATAGTTAACTGACTAAACCTTTTTACCTAAATTACTATTTTATTAATTTGAACCTATATTACGTATTTAACTCAAATAATAATAATAAGATATTCTAACATATGCATGTCTTTTATTTGTTACAGGTAGTATTGTGATACAGTGCGATTCACGCGTCGTGTCAGGAGTGTCGGTATATATAAACATCGCGCGTTCGGGAGTGCCGTTCGTTAAGTTTCGCGCCGTCGAGAGTGCCGTTGTAAATAAGTGTCGGGCGATCGTAATTATTCGTATTTTCGCGAGTGTTGTGAGTGCTACCAAGAGAGGAGGAGGAGACATCGGGCAACACGCGGGGCAACTGAGAGGTCTAAAAATAAAACAAATTTTTTAAACTGCATTATTATGACATATTTGGTTGTTTCCAAATACTTTCAAACTTATATATGTATATATTGTATATGCATACCACTGTATAGTACATAATTTGAATATTTGTTTTCAGATCAACATGCGTGTGCTACAACTCCGCTCATCGTTTGCTGCAATTGTACGTACCGGTGAGTGAGAAATTGTTTATTTTATAATTCTGTAAGCGGTGTAGGATATTGAAAGATGTGTGTTATTTCATGGTAATTTGTAAATATTAAAAGTTCTGACTTTATTTTTAATATTTCTAGAGTTCTGATAGTTTAAGACAAATAATTCTGTGGCTATTAAAACAATGAAAATGTCCTGAACAAGCTGAGACGTCAACTTTACGCAGCATTTCACTTGTCCGATGGCATTTTCGTTGCTTTCAATAGTCAGAAACTATTTATTTAAACTATTAAGAACTCTAAAATTATTTAAGCTAAAGCCACCAAATGGAACTCTTAATATTTATGAGTTTCTACAAAATCAGACGCCAGTTTCACCATTGCTTTTTCACATACAACGTCTATTTGATTTAAAATTGATATAGGTCAATTGTTAATTTTTTTCATTTTGTCATTCAACATTTTTCGAAATAAAGAGGATTACAGAGTATACGAGATCCAATTTGCGAGTGTCAATAAATTTCCAACTCGGTGCGGGATTATCGTAATACATGTTATCTAGAGCTGCTTATTGAAAACGATATATAAATTTTTCAATATCTTTTTTTATAAAAATGGTAACATTTGCATACAGATCAGAGAGAAAAAAAATAAGTTTTTTATTTTATAACAATTTCTTTCTATGGAAATATTAATAATTAATAATTGTATTATTGGGATTTTATTAACTAAATTTTCTTATTTTATTTCTAAGTTCTTATATAATTGTTTGTTTTTACATTAAATAAAAATATTTTATATATATTTTTAAAACTAGTTCAATATCATATCCCTGCACTTGTAAAAGACACTCTATTCTCGTAAAGTATGCTTAAAATGCAGATGTAGTAGGATAAAGAACAAAAATCAATCATTTGTTCGATAATTTTCTATTCTCTCTATTAACGACAAACTTGGATAGTATTGGATTTTTTATCTTATGAAATAGGCTGTATTGAAGATTAAAACAGGTGATGTCCATATATAAGCATGATATATTCTTGTGGCTTAGTATATCGACTGTTTTATGGCTTTAATAAATATTATTGTTTCATGAATGTGTTATAAATGTACGCGCGTATATGCTATAATTAAAGGTAGACGTTATAAATTTTAGGGACTTTATGTCAAACTATTAAAAAAAGATTCGGATATACATATATGCAGTTGAAAATGATTAGTTTTTGAAATATAGCAAAGTTTTATTACATAGTTTATTAGGCATAATCATTTATTTTTATTATTTAATTAAATAATATTAATTAGATAAAATGAAAAATATTTAATTAAAATAATAATTAAGCATATTATTTAGATAAAAAGTGATCATTTTAAATTATGATTAAAAATCCTTTTCTCAAACTCATAGTTTTTAATGTCTTATTTTATATTTATATATTATATATTATCTTTTGTATTACTCTTGAGAAACTTTGTTTTATGAATATTATAAATATTAGTTTTTAATTGTTTTTTTATTTTAATTTTTTGACAAATGTTGGTCAATCTACTATTATGATTACGTTTTACCTGTGCCATTTTATGTTCGCAAATTGCAACGAATCTAGTTAAACAGCGCACACTTTGCACTGACGCAAAAAACAAAAGATAAAAAAAAAACGAAAAATCTAGTTAATATATCTACTCGCGTGGCGCCCCATCGTTAAATTCGCTCGACGGGCTGGGACGAGAGTGTTATCCGTTTGTTTGCTTTCTAGGGCGTCGCCTCGCGAAATTAAGAGAAATCGTTTGGCTGAGAGCGTGCGTATACAGAATGTTTCGTAGTTTCCTGCTAGGGAATGTCAGTTCCACTTTTCGTTTTCTGGTTCGTAACGTATTCAACAAATGTAATCCTTTCCTAAATTAGACTTTGACACAAAAAGTAACGAATTATAATTTCCTAATTTTGTTTTATTTCATTTATTATATTCGCGGTTATATTAATTCTCTTAACATCAACAAAAGTTGTTTCATGAGTAAAATTCCAGAATTGTGAAAAATTTCATAATTTAAATTATTTATATTATATTATATTTTAATAATTTAAATTAATAGTTTATTTATCAATATATATAATAGGCTAACAATTTTTTTAAGAATTAATAGAGACATAAAATAAATTATGGAGTAATATCAAATATACAAAATAAAAATAAAAATCTAGTTTATGTAATATTTTAGAATATTCTTTAAATTTATACAATATCGTTTTAAAATTAAATTTAATTACCAACAAATATTTTTTATCTTTTTTATTTTTTGGAATATTTTTTTAAGTATCTCTTGCTTTCTGACTAATAGTACATTCTTTTAGAATAAATGCAGCATATCTTACATAAAACGTCAAGTCATAGGAAACATTGTGACGACAAATGTACTTGTTTTTCTGTATACACATCGCTAAGAGAAGGGGTAAATTTGCGTCAAGAGAGAAAATTCGAGATTGGCGTCTCGTGGACTGAAAACTTTCGTGGTTCCCCAGCGTGTCGTCTTGCACGGCCGGCGCCGAAAACAAAATCTAGATTGCGGAAAGGATTTAAAGTTCTTCGTTCGAACTGTTATGCCTGGCGATGTCGGGCAAATGCAGTCAGAACGATGGCATGTCGTTGAAGGCCGGTGAAAGAAAAGCGGCAGAATCGATAGAAGTGACTACAAAAGCGGGAATTTAGATTCGGGTCTTTGAACTGTATGGAGACAGGAACGTTCTGGTTTTTTTTCGATTCTTAAAGATGAAAATGAAGGAAAATGTTGACACACACATAATGTGTTTGCCCCATTATATATAATGCATTTTTGTAGTATATTTCTTTGAGGTAATTAACGTTAAAAGTGTCAGTAATAATGTTAAAATTTATGTTATTTGCTCGTTAATTGATGATATAAAGCATTTACAATGCAATATGTATAATATATGCAAGAAATTAGAATTGAAAAAGTTATTTTTAATTTTGCTTTGTTCTTCTAAAATTAACTGATATGTATTCTTAATAGCGGAAATGGTCTAAATTAGTAAAGCATTTTATTTTTATAATGACGTCTATTTTCTATTATGATCTTTATTTTCTTTCTATACATATAATAGAGAATATTCTAAGTCTTCTTAAAATATAATATGTTATCGGATTAGCTGGTAATAACGTCCATAATTTTTTGTGTCAGTTTTGCAGTTTACAGATAAAATTAGAATAGTCACATTTATGTTGTCGGATTAATTTAGTGAAATTATAATCTAGATATCGATTGCAAAAGCTCTGACGTCTTGATTCTCAATTTATTCATTTTATAATTAAATGTTAGTAGGTGAAAAAATATATGTATGGATACATGCTATATGTAGTCATTCTTGGTTATTTTTATATTTTTAGAATCATTGCAGATTTTTTTATCTGCCTAATATTAATTTTGGGATAACAAAAGAGTTTGCTTAATAGAAGTGATTTTGCTATCGCTATATCTATTTAAGATCCATAAAAAGCTACTACTGCTTAAAATGAATCTATCTCTATTTTCTGCGTTATTGTACGGTGTTATAAATCGAAATAAAAAGATTTAACCTATATATATAAATCAAATAACGGGTCAAATTTATATTGATTTATATTAAATCGAAATATATCCGTAATTAAAGAGCGACACTCGATCACTCAAACATTACCATATTGTATTGCAAACAATTTTCATCCACGAAACGTAAAGTTTATCGCAATTGAGAGCGATTTTATCATGTATGTTTTGTATGAACGTATATGAATTAATATTTCCATAACATACTCTCTCCTTCTTTTCAAAGCTTGATTTAATAAATGTCAATCGAACTAGAATATCGCGTTATAGTTTATATCGGGTGTGAAAAGTAATTAATACCCACATATCATTACCATATTACGCGGTAATTAAATTGTATAACGAAATTGGATGAATTGTAGCACTATAATTCAATTAATATCGTTCCTGAACTCTATCAATGATAGCGCTTTTGTATAATCTTCAATTAGATTTTATACATTAATACACGGAAAAAAACATTAGCTATTATAGTTAAATTTTAGCTGTTCCTATATTAAACATGAAAATTAGTTATCATAAATTTTAATTATGATAGCTAATATTTTTTAGCTATATCATTCTTCGTTAAACTATAGCTAAAAATATTAGTTACCATAGCTAAAATTTTGGTACAATAATTAAAATTCAGGTTGCAAAATAGGGACAGTTAAAATTAGCTATGGTAGTTAATTTTTTTGTGATATAATAGCATTAAAGTGTACATTGTACATTTTCTTTCTGATAAGTATGTGAAATATGTATTGAATTTAGATTCTCTTTATGAATACAATATATATTAAATTAAAGTAATATTTAATATTAAATGTTTTTTTTTTACTTTTTGTCGACACCAGAAATAAAATTTTTGTTAAGACAAAAATAAAAAGATAAAGTCGAAATTACCCTCGAAGGGCGTCTGTTGGAAGAAGTTAAGTACAAATGGCGGATTCTTTTTCTCCGTGAATGATAGACCGTGAATCTTAATGCGATGCAAATCCAAGCGTTTCGCGGGAAAAAGTTCAATGCAGTGGCGCCATAAATCAGGAACCCGCCTGAGATTCAATTTAGTGACGTTAGCGCACAGCACAGTTTCTGCAGTTAATTAATCTTCATAATCTTATGACGGAAGCCACCAGTGTCTCGAGACATTCTTCCCCAGATTTCAATTCGGAATAGACAAATAGGCGTCATTCAATTTCTCTTATAATACTATTTGACTTCAATTTTGTTCTATAGAATAATCACGTAAAGAGTCGAAAAATGATAGAAATTTTATTAATGAATTAGTACGTGTGTAGTTATACATATGAGTTAAAAGAAGTTGCATATTAATATTAAATTATTAATGAGATATTTAGAAGCTCTTTTAAAGTTTTTAATTTTTTTGAAAACATATTTGCATGTATATACATATATATGTATTAAAATATATATTATATATATATCATATATATATATATGTAATAAAAAATGTGCATTATATTATCACAAAGTGATAATATAAGGCCAACTTATCGAGCTGAATATTCGAGATGTTCAGTCAACTACCATTTATTACATGTATAAATTATAAAACTACAGTCATTATATTAAAACTAACGCAAATTACAATCATTCTATAAACGTTTCGACCGCACGCGGTCTTCTTCAGTATAATTATTGAAATATAAATTCTTACAATTCACATAATATCGAAATTTAATTATAGTTATTCAGAATCAAGAGTTTTTGAGCAATTAACGGGTGTTTCAATCCGTCCTGTCCAACAATGTTCGCCTCGATATGATCCCTGATTTTGTTCAGATCTCGGATAGTTTCATCGTTAATATGCGAGAAATTAACACCGTTCCGTAGGCGCTGCGATTAATAAAAAATTACCGATCAACGTATGTCCAAATTATTAATATGTATCCCCTACAATTGGTAGTATGCTTACCTATCATCGTTCTTCTTGCCAATTTTTGCTACTTATTAACAGTTATTAAGGCTGACACATAACAAAACCAACAATACAGAAAGACAGCTCATTTTAAACTCTACTTGATCGGAGAGCGTGCGTGTTTATATATGATCTAATATCTATGTTTTACTCGTTAATGTCCTATTTGTCCCTATATATTATTTCTTGTTCGCTAATATATCCAAATATCAAAATACGACTCGCTAAGTAACTCAGTATCTTTGTTTAAATTTAGTCCATTTTTTTGTTCATTGATATGTAGCATCTCAGAAATGAGTCTTTTATAATAATTATTTTCGTTGTCCATGACTCTTAACATGTCCCAATTAAAAGTATGAGTTCATTATTATGTGTTCAGAAATTACTGAATGTTTCGTGAGTCCAACCTAATATATTTTTATGTTCTTTTATTCGCGTCTGCCAATTGCCTCTTTGTTTGGCCTACATAAGATGCATTACAATTATTGCAACTGATCTTATAAACACATTCGAATTGCATGGATGTTTAGTTTTATCTTTCTGCGCTTTAATAATATTATCCCAGTTTGTTGAGACATCTATACCCTACCATACAATTTTTTATTTTTTACCGAGGAAACAATCATTTCTGAGATCCCATCTATATACGGAATGACAAAGAATTTTTATTGACCGAGTCATTTCCTATACTTTTTGTTCTTTCTATGTTGGCCTGTCTCTCTATAATGCTCCCCTTAGATATGATGTGTTCTATCCGATGATTAATTTTGTTAAAAATCAGATCAAGAGGGTAACCATTGCTTCTGAGTATATTAATAATTAACTCCAATTTTATTAAAAAATAGTGGATGTGATAGCAATAGACATCTGTCTACAAGGTTATATATTATTCCAATTTTGTGGCATAATGGGTGGTTTGAATAAAATGATAACGTCCTTCTTGAGAAGGTTTCTTTTGATACCAGTCTATATATATTTTGTTATTAATAATTTTAAGTGATAAATCTAAGAAATTCAAGCTATGGTTAACCTCTTGTTCGACCGTGAATTTAAGTCTTTCATGATAGTTGTTAAAATTATTCACAATCTGAGTCATATTAGTCATAGAGGTGGCCACTATTATGTCATCCACATAACGAAAATAAAACAAACATTCCAAATTCAACGCTTTGAGAACTGTATCCTCAAGATCTTGCATAACCAGGTCTGCAATAATTGGTGATAACGGTGACCCCATAGGGGTCCCAAACGTCTGTTTATAAATTATGTCATCAAATGTAAAATATGTAGAAGTCAATATGAATTTTATACCCCCCAAAAATTCGTTTTTCGGTATTTTATGGACTAAATTAAACAAGGATTACTGAGTTACTTAGCTGAGTCGTATTTTGATATTTTGGATATATTAGCGAACAAGAATAATAAATAGGACAAATAGGACATTAACGAGTAAAACATAGATATTAGATCATATATAAACACGGCACGCTCTCCGATCAAGTAGAGTTTAAAATGAGCTTGTCTTCTGTATTGTTGGTTTGTTATGTGTCATCCTTAATACTGTTAATAAGTAGCAAAATTGTCAAGAAGAACGAGATAGGTAAGCATACTACCAATGTAGGGGATACTATTATTAATTTGGACATACGTTGATCGGTAATTTTTTATTAATCGCAGCGCCTACGGAACGGGTTAATTTCTCGCATATTAACGATGAAACTATCCGAGATCTGAACAAAATCAGGGATCATATCGAGGCGAACATTGTTGGACAGGACGGATTGAAACACGCGTTAATTGCTCAAAAACTCTTGATTCTGAATAACTATAATTAAATTTCGATATTATGTGAATTGTAAGAATTTATATTTCAATAATTATACTGAAGAAGACCGCGTGCGGTCGAAACGTTTATAGAATGATTGTAATTTGCGTTAGTTTTAATATAATGACTGTAGTTTTTATAATTTATACATGTAATAAATGGTAGTTGACTGAACATCTCGAATATTCAGCTCGATAAGTTGGCCTTATATTTATCACTTTGTTTTCAATATACGAGCGACAATTGTATTAATTTATTTTTAATATACGCTGGCCTTACAATGCGTCAATTTAACACAAAACGGACTGATTACTATTTTAATTTTAATTTTATTCATAGAGTTTTTTGGAAGAATAACCGCAGATTATTTTAAACAATGGATTAATGCGAATTACTTGTTAATAAGAGCGAGAGCAAAATTGGAATTTTTAAGAAATTGTAAAAATGGCGATATTTTTCCTACACATTTAGAAGGTTTTTGCCGCATTAATTTAACGTTTTTCATCACAGATCGATCAGAAGACTAGATAGTATGTTGTACAAATTCAAAACAAATGCGATGAGCATTGAAATCTTTGATTTGCAATAGACAGGTAGAGTCATTACAAAATAGGATTTTTCATCTCACCAGCGGGTTATTTAATCGTTTACCTGTACTCGCGTGGAATAGAATTTTCGAACATCATAACATTGCTTTTAAAAATTGCCACAACAGATTGGTTACTGCACACGAAAAGAAATTCAATTGGCTTAAGAGAAAACAACACTATAAGTATATCAACAGCATCAAACCTATAGATATACATTGTTCTTTACATTTTGAAACTTCACAACCGACGAAAATATCACAAAATTCTCTCAGGGCAATCACTAATGATGCCAAGGAGATCATATACACATAGAAGCCAATAAATTTCTCAATGATACAATTAACCCTTTGGAAAATACTAATAAAAAATGGTTTGTTAATCTTTCCAACACAGACATTCCGCCTAACGTTTCTAATCTGTTGCAAATGGGTGATAAATTCTGTCTTCCGAATATTAGTAAAAAAACAGCGATACATGAATTCATCAAGGACATAGAGAGTAATAGCAAACGAAATAATATTAATAATCTCACAACGATCAGAAATATCGCGGTTCCAAAATTTGCACAACTTCTGAACACGAAGGATAAAAATGACGTAAGTCAACAAAAATTACTTGGTGCACACAGAGATTTAATAAAATTTTGTAAGACAATCCGAATGTTCTATTCACACGCGCGGACAAGGGTAATGCTACGGTGGCAATGGAAAGATCTCATTATATTAACAAAATGGAAAACGTTTTAAAAGATGTCAACACTTACACTATTGTTAAAAAAAAATCCGTGCAAAAAAATAGAGAACGATTTGAATGATTTGTTGAAGAGATGGCTTAAGGAAGATTATATTTCAAAAAAACGAATATTATAAATTACGTTGTAGTGATTCTCTCCTTCCAAAAGCGTATGGATTACCTAAAATCCATAAGGAAAACTATCCAGTTAGAATCATAGTTTCATCGGTTGATACAGCTCTATACTCGCTGGCTTCGTTTTTTACAAAACACCTTACGAACTAGCCTACCCAAAGCGAAAAGTCATATTAATAATAGTTTTGATTTGTACAGCATATTGTCTGGTAAAAAGATTGATGAGAATGATAGGATGTTTTCCTTGGATGTGGTGTCTTTGTTTACGAACGTTCCTCTGGATCTTGCGATTGACGGTATTAACGATAGATGGGATTACATTGGAATAAATACTAAAATACCGAAAAACGAATTTTTGGGGGGTATAAAATTCATATTGACTTCTACATATTTTACATTTGATGACATAATTTATAAACAGACGTTTGGGACCCCTATGGGGTCACCGTTATCACCAATTATTGCAGACCTGGTTATGCAAGATCTTGAGGATACAGTTCTCAAAGCGTTGAATTTGGAATGTTTGTTTTATTTTCGTTATGTGGATGACATAATAGTGGCCACCTCTATGACTAATATGACTCAGATTGTGAATAATTTTAACAACTATCATGAAAGACTTAAATTCACGGTCGAACAAGAGGTTAACCATAGCTTGAATTTCTTAGATTTATCACTTAAAATTATTAATAACAAAATATATATAGACTGGTATCAAAAAGAAACCTTCTCAGGAAGGACGTTATCATTTTATTCAAACCACCCATTATGCCACAAAATTGGAATAATATATAACCTTGTAGACAGATGTCTATTGCTATCACATCCACTATTTTTAATAAAAATTTGGAGTTAATTATTAATATACTCAGAAGCAATGGTTACCCTCTTGATCTGATTTTTAACAAAATTAATCATCGGATAGAACACATCATATCTAAGGGGAGCATTATAGAGAGACAGGCCAACATAGAAAGAACAAAAAGTATAGGAAATGACTCGGTCAATAAAAAATTCTTTGTCATTCCGTATATAGATGGGATCTCAGAAATGATTGTTTCCTCGGTAAAAAATAAAAATTGTATGGTAGGGTATAGATGTCTCAACAAACTGGATAATATTATTAAAGCGCAGAAAGATAAAACTAAACATCCATGCAATTCGAATGTGGTTTATAAGATCAGTTGCAATAATTGTAATGCATCTTATGTAGGCCAAACAAAGAGGCAATTGCAGACGCGAATGAAAGAACATAAAAATAATATTAGATTGGACTCAACGAAACATTCAGTAATTTCTGAACACATAATAAATGAACATCATACTTTTAATTGGGACAATGTTAAGATCATGGACAACGAAAATAATTATTATAAAAGACTCATTTCTGAGATGCTACATATCAAGGAACAAAAAAATGGACTAAATTTAAACAAAGATACTGAGTTACTTAGCGAGTCGTATTTTGATATTTTGGATATATAGCGAACAGGAAATAATAATAGGACAAAATAGGACATTAACGAGTTAAACATAGATATTAGATCATATATAAACACGCCACGCTCTCCGATCAAGTAGAGTTTAAATGAGCTGTCTTTCTGTATTGTTGGTTTGTGTATTGTCATCCTTAATAACTGCTTAATAAGTAGCAAAATTGTCAAGAAGAACGATGATAGGCGCCTACGGAACGGGGTTAATTTCCTCGCATATTAAACGATGAAACTATCCGAGATCTGAACAAATCAGGGATCATATCGAGGCGAACATTGTTGGACAGGGACGGATTGAAACACGCGGTAATTGATCAAAAACTCTTGATTCTGAATAACTATAATTAAATTTCGATATTATGTGAAGTTGTAAGAATTTATATTCAATAATTATACTGAAGAAGAGCCGCGTGCGGGTCGAAACGTTTATAGAATGATTGTAATTTGCGTTAGTTTTAATATAATGACTGTAGTTTTATAATTTATACATGTAATAAATGGTAGTTGACTGAACATCTCGAATATTCAGCTCGATAAGTTGGCCTTATATTTATCACTTTGTTTTCATATACGAGCGACAATTGTATTAATTTAGCATTATATTATATTTTATGAACGTTTGTAGTTTATAATTCATAGTTTCGTAACTCGATTCAATCTCGTAAGATCAATGCATCTATTTGAAAATATATATTACTCGTATCGAGAAGAAGCAGTTAACAAATTTTATCATTTTATTTATACAATATACCTATACACAGATACGTTTCTTTTTTAAATTAAATAAGCAAAATAATAAATTTTTTACATTAGTATTTTGTGATAAGAAAATCATACTTTTTATGAAATGGTGTAACAACACGCTTTTAAATTGATTAATTGCAATGTTACTCGACGTCTATTTCAAAGCTATTTTTTCTTTCAAAGGAATCTCATTTCGAGAAATCCAATAAAAAGCCGCTAGAGCAGAGACTGCACGAACTGACTGTTTACGTTTGAAAGGCGAAATGGAAGTGCTTTCCAGCACGCAAAAATTTTTTATTTGCGATTGGAATGTATTTATATTTTTATTCGTTCAATAGCAAGAATCCGGTTTGTGTTTTCAAACGGGACGAATAGAAGCTTGTTTTTAATATTTCACTGTGTTGCGTTATTTTATTTTCGATTGGGTTATTTCTGAGAACTATTTCTATTAAGATGTAGATAGATCGATGTACATAGATCCACGTATGACCTATCGTGTCCCAGAGGTTCACAAGAATTAATTTTGAGATCCATAGAGAATGTGACCCGGTAGATTAATTCACAGGTACTCTCATCAATAGCATCATGTACAGGATGCTTTGGTACATGGTGTGTCCTCACATATTTTAATTGCTATATTTGCGCGAATTTTCCGAAAAAAATCATGCATGTGTTTCATAATATCACGTTTTTAAATTTTTTGTTAAAATTTTATTATAATTTTATTTTAAAAAGCAAAATTTTGTATAAATATTAATTAATGTGCCAAGGGAGTAAAACAAGAAATGTATCTGTGTATATATTGTATAAATAAAATAATGAAATTTGTTTACTGCTTTTTTTCAATAATGTATAATGTATATTTTCAAAAGATGCATTTATCTTACGAGATTGAATCGAGTCACGAAACTATGAATTATAAGCTACAATCTGACAAATCGTAATTTTACATTTTTAGATTTTTTATAATTGCAATCTATGCATGTCATATATCTTTTAAGAAATTTATATTATATTAATTATTAAAAGTTAATTACGAAAATAAATATTTTCTAATACATAATAATTATCTACATGCAAAATGTAGTTGATCCATATATGTATACATATTCTTGATGCATATAGGTTCTTTTCTCGTAAGCTGCACATTATATTATAAATCGAAATGCAGATCATACGTCAATATTATATAAATTTACATAAGAAGAGAGAGACTGAGCGATTCCGTTGGAGGCTTAAAGATAACATTAATAAGAAGGGACAATAGAAATTTTTTTTATCTCTAAAGATGCTTTTCTTGTTCGATTGTGATTGTGAAAGAAGGATAAAAGGAAAAGCTTCACATTGTCACTCTTCTCTTTCCTTTACGTTACTCTTTCAGAGCTTGTAAAGATGGATAAAGCATTTTACCTTGCACTTTTGTTTTTTCAACTTGCGTCCATTGTATAAGAGTGCTCATTTTATTATAATTTATATGGTAAATAAGCGATAACTTTTTTTTACCATTACATGAATGGAAACTATAAAATAACATCTATAAAATAATTTCAATTTTTCACAGCTCTATTACATACGAATACTATTTTCTTTAACCCTTAGTCCCGACGGTTTCTTTTCGCACTTTAATCCCGACTCATGGGGTCGTTTGCGTCTTTCGTTAGTTGGATCAGTAAAAACGCTTTAAAAAATCTGAAGAAATTCATGGAGCTTCTTGTCACCTTCAACTTGAAGTCCCAATCATAATATTTCCGATAAACATTATTTTTTTCATATAGTTTGGTTATTAAGAAATGGAGGTACCTAGGAAAAATCACACTTGTTCATGGGTCGC
>NW_028189372.1:0-20521 GCF_048542155.1 Nylanderia fulva
ACAGCACAGAAAGAGGAGAGGCAAAGATCACAATATTCGACATGTCGAAAAATCACTGCAGCTCATTTACGACTTAATCAAGAAAAATAATCATTACAAAAACTATAAAGTCTTGCCCGCCAAAGCAGCCGCTTTAGAGAGCACGATTTGAATGTCCATTGATGGAAAATTCTGTAGGAGTTTAACATTCGTAGCAAAATCGCCAACCAGCAACTGGTCCCTTAATAATAGAATCATGGCACAGCAGATATGTATAAGAAAACTGAATCTATTCTCATCAGCAAACAAGGAATCCCATATCCTTATAACATCCGGAAGAGGAAATTCTTGCGAAAGAAGAAGCGTCAACCATCTAAAGCTGTAATATTGCGGACACAATTCTTGTTGATGCAGACGCAGCCAAACGTCAGGATCATTAGCTCTAACTTGATTTGTCAATTTACTCATCATTGAATTAATTCCAAATTCAGCTTCATCCAACGTCTTTATAAAAAAATCACGTATTTCAGCCATTAGATTGGTAAAACAGAAGAAAGTGTCTGCTTCGGCGTGTTTTCTCCATGTTGGATCTGGATCACAAGCAAATGCGTGATATATAGGTCCGACTATTTCATTCATACCCTACACGTAACCTTGACCAGGATTCAACCTTGGCGTATAAAAAGAGTATTCTCTCTAAACACTTCCCAATGCGCTTCACCGCCTTCAGCCAATGGCGCGTAATTAGTACAATGTGTTGAACTCTATTATGTAAACGTTGCTGGTCATTAGCATTGACTATTTTCTGACATGGATAATCAGTGCCTTGTTGAAAAAATGATATGTCTGGACATAGTCGTCTAACATTTTTATCGATCTGGAGGAGAACTTCATTATCCTTAAAGTACATTTGCCATTTACTATCCGGATTTAAGTTGAGAGGATGATCATGTAACGTCACATCGACTCTTTCTTTGTCATCCGCATTAGATTCTCCCGGCATAACAATGAGATCTTCAATAAAGTGTCATACAACTCTCTCTTGCGCTTGAGAGTCTCCAGCCAACTGGACCTCTTCGGTGGCAAATAATTCAGCAGTAGCTTCCAACACAGAGGCCTCAGACCACCAGGTTCGTCAGGTATACCATGGAAGCATATTTTACCAAGATTGACGGTGTTTATTTCGTCTGCGTTAAGAACATACATATATTAGGTGCGCAACTAAGTTCTCGCTGTTTTTTTTATGAAAATGCAACTTTATTGTGAAAAAATGGTTACAAATGAATCATTCAAAGTATTTATTGCCCATCGTTAGCCACAACTTTTTCCCATCTTTCTGGCAGAGCTCGAATACCGTTACGGTAAAAGTATTCGTCTTTTGAGGCTATCCACGAATCAAGCCATTTGTTGATGTCTTCATATGAGCGGAACTGCTGATCAGCCAGACCATGTGCCATCGAACGGAACAAGTAATAATCGGACGGCGCAATATCTGGGGAATATGGCGGGTGGGGTAGGACTTCTCATTTGAGCGTTTCCACGTAAGTTTTAACGGGTTTGGCAACATAAGGCCGAGCGTTGTCATGCAGTAGAATCACTTTTTCGTGCCTCTGCTCGTATTGCTCGCTTGGAAATGGCTTGGCGGGTAACTCCTAATGCTGAAGCAAGCTGTTCTTGCGTTTGGCATGGATCCTCATCGAGCAATGCCTCCAATTCAGCGTCTTCGAAGGTTTTTGGCCTTCCTTCACGCGGACGGTCGTCAACATCGAAATCACCGTCTTTGAAGCGACGGAACCAATCACGGCACGTTGTTTCACTTAAAGCAGCATCTCCGTAAACTTTTTGGAGCTCTCGATGCGCTTCAGCCGCCGTTTTCTTCGAATGAAATAAGAAAATCAACACTTCCCGCAAATGACGATTATTTGGTACAAAATCAGACATTTTCACACAACTAAAAGTATATGACGCCAAAACAAAATCATTAACATGTCAAAGCGGTTTGTTTACCATATGTCTAAGCTTGGCTCGTGACGTTTTGGATATGTCAAAATCGACCAGCACTTACTGCTGGAGCCATCTATAGACAAACAGCGGGTACTTAGTTGCGCACCTAATATATATATATATATATTGCATTGATATAAAATATAATTATATTAATATGTTGGGCGAGTGATATTTAAAATAAATTACTCTTGATTGCGTTGAAAACTGTTTATTACGCGGAGAAGAATCAATAATGAGCTCCTCTCCGACCGGGGCGGTCGTCTTATATACCGTCGTCAAAATAACCGACGCCTTCAAATCGCGCCAATCACGCGAGACAAACGAATTCGACAAAATCTCAGACGACAAACGGATGAACACGTACGGAAAAGCCATACAATACAAAAGAATATAAATATCGAGACAATGCCTTATACTAATACATGCCCGCAATAACAAGACGGACGACGGATAACTAAATAAGTCGAGCCCAACAAATAAATGCCAACAAATATATTAATATTAAATTTATAATTGTAAAAAACCATATATAATAAATTAACCAATAAATTAAATACAATTTCGAAAACTAATTGATTAATTATATTCTAAATATACCTTTTCTATTGATTTTGGAAACCACCTTTTCCACCTCTTCCTCGTCCTCTTCTTGGACCCCAATAGTAAGAGGAAGATGATAATTTAAACAGGAAATTCATAAATTTTTGTTCTTGTCGCCTGACTTCTGCTCTCTTTCCTCGTGCTCTAAAATCTGTAATTAATAAATAATTGTTTTATTCTATATATATATATAGAGAATAAGACAATTAATTATTTATTAATTACAGATTTTAGAGCAAGAGGAAAGAGAGCAGGAGTCAGGCGACAAGAACAAAAATTTATGAATTTCCTGTTTAAATTATCATCTTCCTCTTACTATTGGGATCCAAGAAGAGGACGAGGAAGAGGTGGAAAAGGTGGTTTCCAAAATCAATAGAAAAAGGTATATTTAGAATATAATTAATCAATTAGTTTTTCGAAATTGTATTTAATTTATTGGTTAATTTATTATATATGGTTTTTACAATTATAAATCTATATATTTAAACGCGCGTAATATGTCGGGATCAAATATCGAGTCTTCCAAGAAGTCTATAATTTTATAATTATTTTATGGCAATTTCATTGAAATTTTGAGCTTTTACATTTAAATTATATTTTTCACCTATTAATTACATTATATTATCAATTATATTGCATACTATTGCAATTATTTATTATTCCACTGTTAATGTATGTAGAAGAATTAAATATAAATATACATAACAAATTATTAAAATATCATTAACTAATTTTAAATTCAATTCTATAAATAAAATAATCGAAAAAAATTAAGGATACGATTTATTTAGATAATTTCAGCTTTCATAGACTAAATGTTATCACTTGAATTAAAACTGTCAAGCATATTCCTTCTCTTTTTAGTTATATATTTATACTTTATCACTGGTTTTTTAATAGTTTAATACAGTTTTTATATATTATATTCAAGTTTCTTATAAATCTTTATAATTTAACATTTGCTATTAATGCTGAAAAATAAACATTAACAATTATTTTAAATTGTTCGATTACATTTTAGTATTCGTTTTGCAGGCGATACCACAGGTGGAATTTTCTTACAGCAACAGAGTATGCAGAAAATTCTTTTGGTGGATAAACCACATATCAGTAAAGCCAACAATGTGGCTTTACATAACAGCGTTTATGTTCACATTCGGTGGTCAAACAAGACATTTTTAGGCATAAAAAACGTATCGGATCGATCACGGATATTTGGAAAAAAATCGGCCTTAAGTTGCACGACAACAATTATGTGATAAAGTGCAGATAAAAATTACCATGCACATTTTTTTAAGGAAACGAAGCGGAAAAAGAAGAAAAAATGCCGTTATTAAGTATAATAGTTTAATAACAGCATCAGATCGAATTCGAATTTGATTATAAATTTCTAATTTTGCATACAAATATTCAACTTGACAATTACGTCGATAACTTGTACGAGAGATATTATGTATACATATATGTATGTATGTATATTGATCATCTTATCTAATCTGCGACATTATAATTAAGCATTATAGTTGCAGCAATGCAAATAAGAAATAAATAAATGCTTATTAATGGAAACTAAGCAGCAGATAAGAAATTGTTATCAAGTTAAATATTTGCGTGTTTCAGTAAATAAATAAATATATTCTCCTCGCGCCACGCATCATTCTTTCGCATTTACATTCTTTATTGCTTCACCAAAATGTATTTACATTAACATTAAAAGCAATAAATTAATAAAGCACAAAAATATATAACAAAACGAATTCATATCTCAAATTTCTTACTGAACTGAATGAGCAAGCAATATTTTTCTTTACTTGTATTTTTTCAAAATTTCTCCTTTCACGTCGCAAACTAAAATTGTGATGACTCGTTCATAGTCAGAATAGCATTTTTATTAGCTTATAGATTATTTGTCATTCCTCAATTATGGTTCGAAAAAGAATATCTTGCAGATAATAGTCGGATTCTTATCGATGGAATAATATTGCTGGACGTGTGATGTTCATTTTTTTATTATCTTAGCGCGGACGTAAATTGCTGCTCGTTTTTGACATAATAGACAAATTTATTTATTTCTTCATGGTACTGATCAATTGGATGATGTAGACTTGGAAATTTGCTTCGTGTACACATTGGACGAATTTTTCGTGCAAACATCCTGAGATGATGATTTTGAATATCATTTATCTCAGCACAAAGCTATCCGATGAGTGAGATCCACAAATTAGTTCTTGACAAAATTGTTCATTCGAAGAAAAGTATGATTATGGTCCACTTCCTTCAAAAAAATTTGCAAACGACGCAAATTTTTAAGATTTTCTGGATTTTTGCGTTATTTAATTTAGATAAGATGAGCTGCATATTTATTATGAAATTTTTTTGCTTTATCTTGATTGTAAATGGTGACAAAATATATTAAATTCTTTTTATTTTTTATGCAATTTAATAATTGCATTTCACGAGTAACGTTCTTCTTCTTCTTTTTGCAGGAGTCGCGCTTGGATTTTATATTTTCAGCCACTCGTTATATTTGATTATTTTTGTCGTAAACACCATGTTGCTTGAGCTAGCGATTTTATACTCGTATGATTTAAGTAGCAAACATCATCATGACAGCAATAGATGTTCTTCGGCATCAATTCTTCTTCTTTTTTTTTGTTGACAAGGAACAGATGAATAGTTAAGAACTGATCATACTGCCAGAGTATCTTCAAGTGATATTATATAAGAAGGCTTGATGTTGTAAATTGTTAGAGAAGAAATTGTAAGCTTCTTCTTGTATATCGAATTAAAGATTATCATCAGTCTTCTCTTCTTCTTTTGTTGACAAGGAACAGATTCAGGAATAGGAAAAAATCCAATTCAGATGTAGACTTCATAGATCTTGGAATAGGGTGACAGACTTCAGTAACTTCCAATCGCAGAGATTCCAATTGACTTTCTTTGTGTTAAGTCAGTTTGGCGAATGATTTGTTGAATAAAGTCCTCGATCATCCATTTCACGAATCCTCATCGCAATTTATAGTTTATCTTGTTATTCTAGGGGATACGCGCGAGTGAAAGGAGAAATTCTTTTTGTTCCAAATCAATAACGATTACTCTCAATTAATTATCTTAAAATCTTCACAATTATTAATCTTATTCTCATGGTGTAAGTTAAAATTATAAAATTACTTGCCTTTTTTAATATATATATATATATTGTGACGTGACATTTTGTACTGTCCTTCACAAGGGCCGAAGGCCCGGCCGGGAAGGCGGGAACTTCGGGAACCTTTGCTCTCCTCGCCAATCTTTGAGAGAGAGAGAGCACCCGAACAATCATTTTGCGTTTTCTACCGCGTCGGAGGATGCGCTTCGCGCATCCGTTCGCGAATTACTTTTTGTATGATTTTTGTTGAGGCGATTTTTGGCGTTTTCGGCGAGCAATTTTGCATAGGGGTACGTGTCTCAACCGAGGAAACCAATAGAGAGAAAGAGTGAGAGGACGGAGAGGACGAAGAGGACGATTTGAGGACCGAGCAGGAGCCACCAAGTCCGGATCACGCCCGGTAAATATTATTTTCGCACCAAATTTTTGGCTTGCCCATTCCCGTTAAGAACCTGATCCCGCCCGTAAAATGTTCCTTCTTCCGCAGAGATCGGCCCGAGACGGGAAGGCCACTCTCTCGCGAGAGGCGAGAGAGCCCCGGGAACGAAAGGCGCGGAGACATCCTGCTCGAGCCCCGCAGATCCGGATACACCGAAAATCCCCACATCGATCAAAACAATCGATCTGGGCGGATTTTTGGGAGGAATCGCAAAGAGGTGCACTCGTAGGAGTCTTCCGACGGCCCATAAAGAGGAATACCGAACCCAAAGCGGAAACATAGAGGGAACGGCGAGGGAAGATTTACAATCAAGAAAAATTCGCAGGGCCCCGCGGGGTACCCGGCGGCCCTGCCAGGATAGGGAGCGCCACGGTGGAAAATGCCAATTTAGTATCGGCGTGATCCCGGCAGGCCTCTTGCTCGTCACTGTTCGGCGAGACGTGCGAGAGAGGGAGAGGTTCCTGCGCGGATGCCGAAGCACACGAGGACCGGCGATACCGTGAGACGAACGGCCCTATCTCTATTGTAAAGCCGCTAACTTCTTTCTTTTTGTGAGTACCGGATTCGGGAGAGAAGCGTGTCACGGCCGCGGCCGGGTATTAGGTCACCGGTAAGTTTCGTGATTTTTGAGAGTTTAATTTAGAGTCTCGTTCCGCGGAGAATTATCCCGGCGCCCGGCCGACCGCGTGCTCTCTCCCGCGCGTATATTAAAAGAGGCTCTCTCTCGCCCGCGGATATGCCGACAGTCGCCGCGAATTTTGTCACGCTAGTGTAGAAATTAACGTATCGTCTTGTACGTAACTGTATCGTTCTCGTCTGGTAGAGTTTCTAGATCGGAGAATAGAAACTATTTAGAGTCACGCATCCGAAATAGCGTATTCTCTCTCGCGCATATTCTTATCCGTGCCGTCTTCGGATTATTTGTGAAATATTGCGAGGGACGACCGGCGGAACGATCTCGAAGAACGTCGCGCGGGAACCTACTCGAGTTTACGGGAATTTGTATTGCCTAAAACCATCGGAATTAATTACGCCGCACGGACCTTAGTAAGTCTCGTGCGTTAATAATTATTCGACACGTAGGCGTGCGAATGTATTTCCGGGTCCCGCGTGTCGTCAGATATCACCGCGTCGGGTCGTCTCAAAGGCGCGGAAAAATAACAACGCGCCGCGTCTCGGCCGTGCATTCGCCGTATTGTATTTTTTCGAATAAAATTTTCGGCCTCGTTTATCTGTATTGCGGCGTTATTCAGCGGAGATCTCTCCGTAATATATCGAACGAATCGTAAGTTTCTTTCGGAACCTATCATCGTACTCAAGTTTCTACTATTATTTTTTTGTCTATCTTTGTTCATCATTGTCTAAATATATTTAATGTTGGTTATATTTGGGGCGATTTCAAATAGCCTCTCTCGAATTCCGTTCTCCTCCTCCCGTCCGAACTCCCCCCTCTACCCCCCTGACGACCTGAGCGAGTCGATTGTCGCCGTCGCGAAATTTTCGGGATGATCTACTAATTATAAAAGTCATTTGTCGAGTTGTAAAATTTCAGAGTGGCGCGGATCCCGCGCCTGGCGCCCAAACAAACATATTTTTGTGTTTACGCGAATTTCCGCTTTCCGCGCCGAAGGTGTGCGCCGTCGGCCACTTACAATCGGCCCTATTTCCCGGATCCTTTCGATCCGACGGACAAATATAAAATCAACGGTTACAATATATATATTATGTGTGTGTGTGTGTGTGTGTGTGTGTGTGTGTGTGTGTGTGTGTGTACATATATATATATATATATATATATATATATATATATATAATGTTGTATTTATATCTGTTTTCTTTTTTAATAAATATTAATAGAAAACACAAAAGATAAAATGTAATGGATTTGGAAATTTTTGTCCAATGTTTCATCAGGGTGAATATAATATATGTTGAGTAAATTGATAGGAATGAGGAAATATTTATCGTAGCAATTGAAGCAATATTTGCGGATTGACCGGAACTGTTTTACGTATATAAGTGATACAATTGTGTGTAATCTTTTTCAATAAATAAAAAAATCTTTATGTCCAAAAACATATTATGTGACCACAGTAATGCGAAAAGAGATATTTATATCGTATGCATGACAAATGATTAATTTATCATCGTTCTGCAGATGTTGCTGTTGCTGTTTAGGAACCCCGTAGTACCTCCTGTAATTATTGTCAGATTCATGACTTCCAAACTTACATTTATAGAAGAACGAAGTATATTCAAAAATATTTGTCACGTTAATTTACAGCAATAATTTTAAACTTATTTTTTAATTTGATAAATTAATATACAGATAGAATTTCTATCTTTGATATAAATGTACAAAAAAAAATATGCTTGACAATTTTTTCCTCGAAATTCGAATTGATCCATCATAAAATCGATTTAAAGACACACATTACCGTGCTTTTATCATATAAGTGAGTTTAATTTTTCTAATATGATTGAAACATTTTTGTAACATTATTTCTCAATTAAATTAAATTAATTTAATTAATAAATTAAATATATAACAATTAGATGTAACAGTAAGCTAATCTCAGGTTGCTCAGAGAATAGCAACTGAAGGTATATTAAAAACTGCCGTATATTTGTAACGCATTAAAGATCATAACTGGTCAGTACACACATTTCATTTTATCATCTGAAGAAATGCGTATAAAATGTTATTTTACAAAGATTACTGAGAAGATAAGTAGTTTTTTATTTTTCTCAAATATGCTATTAACATATCCTTACACATTTGTATATTTCAAAGAAAATAATATTAATTATAAACTTGTAATAAAGCTTAAACTTTTTTTTGCAAATCTTGCAAGCATGTATTTAAAAATAGACAATTTAATTATATATTAATACGCTTGTATGCAATAAAATATTATAAACATTGTATTTTCGACTTAGAATTGACCAATCAGTCGACACAATCAACAATCTCGAATTCTACTAATCGTCAACCTCTGCGCACTTTTCTTTACAAGTGCGTGAATTTTTAAACGTACATTATCAAAAGAGATAGATCAGTCGAGGTGGCCCGATCATCTGGTCGACGCGATCGCCAGATCTTAATGTGTTCGATTATTTTGTATGAGGTCACATAAAATATTTAATCGAGCACAGGCGTGATGGTACAGAAGCTGAAGTATGAAAAGCAATTCTCGCTTCGATTTCGTCGAGCATCAATAATTTTTCGACGTCTAGTGCTCGCAACAGCTCCTGTAAACCCATTTTGGCCGTTTTACTTCCGAGAGCGCGGAAATCCCGCGAACCTCTTCCCCTTCTTCCCTCTGAGAACCGGGAACAACAAGAACAAATCGAAATAATATAATTTATAAAAGCTCTTTAGAAAATTTTAAATCTACAAATAAAAAGGCAATAAGAGCTACATAAGTATAGAAATATATATGTGAACGATTTATTAACATAAATTATTAAAAATTATACAAAGTAAGTGAATTTGTCGACGTTTCGATTGTCTTTTCCAACCTTCTTTAGCGCAAATAATAATAAAATATTAATATAATTTAACAATAAATTATTCATTAATGTCATTATAATAAAAATAAAAATATCCGGAGTCAAGCTATATGTTAACGCTCGAGATCAACGCATTTATAAAGTAAGAGTATGTTTTTGGGATATATTCTATTCCTCACAACGTCATTAATGTAATAGTCGCGAAACAGATCTCTCGCTAATTGTTCTGTTAGGAGGTCGGTTGCGAATCTCGATAACAGCCATTGTTAATAGGTCTATGAAATCATAAGTATACGAAAAATTAAAAAATTAACATTGAAGATAAGTAAATTAATAAAAATGGAACTTACAGTTAGATCGAGTAAGGATTTCTATTGTAGCGTGGAGGCTTACACATGTTAATAGCTCGAGGTAAAATAACGTTGATTTATTAAACTCTCGGATAGACAACCGCACACGACTAAGAAAAATAGTTAGGTTGTTTATGTTTTTTAAACTTTCTAGATCTTTGGTAGAGTCTATGTATAATGTCGTCATAGATTACCGGCAAGCCATCGATATCTGTTTTTAAGTTGAGACTGGTATTTTTTGCCCTTTTTATATAAATATCAGACTTTGGTATGTCCCCGGGTTTAATATTCTTTGACCGTTCCTGCCCGCGTCTTATGAAGACGATATCCTCGATCTATCATAAAATTCAAAAAAATTCCATGACTCTCTTATCACACAAACACATTTACATATAATGTTAATTATATTATTATTATTATGATACAAATATGTAGTTAATCAATCGAGACGCTTAACTATCTTTTAACATAACTCTCTCCCCACCGAGTCCGATTGAAGACCTCCGTATCAATGTATCACCCGCGAAACACACACACACACCATGCTCACCCATATTATGTATGTTTGCATAGAATTTAAACATATATATATGTGGTGTTTTTATCCCCAATTTTATTGATTTGAGGAGCGGAGTTCACTAAACTTTAATACGATAGGTGATTACTATGAACGTTGCCCCTAAAAAGGCATACTTAGGAAAACCACACAACCAACGTGACCCAAACGCACTTCTACCAAACATGCAGAACGCAGCAGACGAAACTAAGGTCGACAAACCACAACAGTCTCAGGCTGTTGGTCAGCCTAGTCTGTCAAAGGGAGGAAGACAGCGGAAGAGATTACCGCTTACAATAAATTAGCCAACAAAGGCCGCACAACCCAGCATAAAATCCAGCAAACTGGTCAAATGCCTTTACCAACAAATGTTGACCCCATGAAGAACTCGGTGTTCGTGGTCGCAATGTCGAACAGGGAAGTTTCCCTAAATACAAAAATTAGTCCGTCTGCCCCCACAATCATCGATGTTTCTCGCAGTACGTATGCTGAGATGCTGGCTGACGAGCCACATACTAATAAAAACGTTGCTACTCGAATTTCTTGACTACTACGCTACGGCGTTATTATGGTTCAGATTCTGCACCTTAAAAGTGAAGTTGAAGCAACCAATAACAGCAGAGAGGGATTTATTGCTAATGTTAGAACAACAAAACTTTGCAATCCCTGAACCACTCCTACTGCAGTTGAGAGTGTTCGGAACAACCCAAACTATGACGAGGGAACATCTATACCCTACTTTCCCTCAACTACCCACCGAGTTAATCGATAACTTTGGAGGATATTACGGTGATCTAAATGCACGGACTCACAACCTGTATGAAGAGATACCATGTCTCGGTGTGCTAAGTGAAGCCGTCAGATACACTATTAGTAACGAACCCCCGGGACCATACGAATCCAGTCTTAGCACTGAAGAGCTCTTAGTAAACCATAACCTACTAGGTTACAAAAAATCTAGGAGCTAGGAGGACTGAAGCCAAAGGCCTAGCCTTCAACTGTGATATTACGTCGAACGTCTTCTCAAGCTAACTGTGCAATTTTAGATATCTGGATATTCTGGAATACTTATTGTTACACACCGAATGTGCTGTTAACTGGCATGACTAAGGTAATATAGACTTGCTTGCTTGTTTTTAACATACAAATCTTTTTATGGGAATTTGATAGCAGTAAAAAACTTTTTTCTTGTTACAATGTAAGTTTTCTTCTTTTGAACTACTATTTAATTATTTTTGACCTTGTTGAAGCCGTTTCAGTGTTAGCCACATAGATGGTATTTTGGAAAAGTTTAAATTTCTTCGCACATTTCTCTTACCACGAGATACTTTCACAGGTGTTTGTCTCATTCTTTCTTTTATTGACGCACTTTTCAAATATGGAGTGAGCTTTCCAGCTAACACGAGATTAAACATGGACTTCGTGACGAGTATTTCAGCTGTCATTGCCCAGTCCAAGACCTTCAAGATCACGTCGGTGAACTTCACACAGCTTGCCGAATGTGGATCTGTAGTGCAGGAGGCTGTTGTAGAACGGCCCATACTACCATTTATTCCTAACCGTCCTGAAAAAGGGATTGTGACCTGGAAGGTGACAGCCTTGATAAACATATATATATATATATTCTTTAAAACAAACATCTATCTTCTCTGTTTATACCGAAGCCTGCCAGAGTCGCTATAACAATAGGGCCAAATTCAAGAAAATACTTCATAACAAAAACTCGTTCTCTACATTGGTTTTATAATTATTCATACTTTTCAGTGAACAACTCAAGCACGACGGCCAGTGCAAATCGTGCACAAAACATGCGAGACAAAAGAAACCAATCATGCCAGCTCGTTCTGCGAGAGCTCCCACAAGCGTTAGGTGCACGGTAAGGTATAAAATCCACAAACAACGATTACGTCCGTTTGACCCCTAATAATAATCATAATTTTCTAAAATCCAAACATACAATACAACGATATCTGGCCTGAAATACCCCCTCGTCTTGTCCCTACATTTAGGGAACTGTAGTGGCGATGGATGAACGCGAATCGTGCACGATTTTATATACTGTATTACGAACCCGATCATAACAAACAAAGCGCTATAATGTACACATACGAATTCTCCGTCATGCGGACGGTCAAACGGCATTATCACGAGGCGTTCACGAAAGTATCGTTAGTCGGTCTTTTCCTTCGAAAAACAGATAATCGACCACCCGCTTCATATTACTTGAGCGGTCGTAATTCCGCTACAAATCCCTAACCTAATCTAACCACCCGCCTCATATTACTTTCGACTGTATTATACAAATGCGTCACAAAGTATTAATAGTATATCGGCTCGGCGCCACGCTCAAGTAAACGATGCGATCCACGGTACATTTAAGGATGCCGAAACGCAGCAACGGGGCCAACGTAATTGGCCGAAGACAAACCAATAGTTTTAAAACCACGGTCAAGCGGGCCGATGAGGCGTATTAGAATAAGCAAGAGAAGGAATAGTGGACCCTAGAAGAAAGAGAACGACACACAGTTCTTGTCAGTTCTGTTCTGAATTTAGCGTAATATACACGAACTTATAGTTTGAGAATTAATTTAATAATAAAGACAATAACAAAACAATATACAAAAGCACGGTGTAGTTGAATCGGATTACATCAACCCACACTAACAGGAACAACCAATTAAGAAATATGCCGGCTGGTTCTGTGGGAATGTTAGATACAGTATCGGAGTCGCATACATTATTACGCCCATTGATTGAACAATATCATCAGTTTCTAGATCCGAACGTACACTACAACGATAAATTTGTAAAAAGAAATATAAGTATACAATTAAATAATCCAATAAACTTCGTGATTTATTTTTTTTTGTAACCCTAGCCAGTTTAATCGTGTATTAACGAAATAATTAAATAAATCACCATGAAAAGAAACTTTAATGCAATATAATTATTTTCACTCTAGGGAAGTAAAGGGAACCGAGAAATTCAGATCTCAAATTCAAGATTGTTTTTCAACAAGTCTTAGCAACGGTTAAGCAATTTCGTGTCTCGTGCACAGATAAAAGACGACGAATAATTAGAATTTCGTCGTCTCGTCTTCGCGCATTACAACCGCGATAGCTCTCACTGGCATATTTATATATTTCCTTATTTTTATAAAAGAAACCGTATGTGTTATCTTTATTATAATTATTTTCGTTTGTCTAACGATCGATTAAAATAGCATGTAAAATATCTTTGATGCCGATATTAAAAAATTATTTATCATGATGATTTTGAAAATAAATTGAGAAAATTGAGAAATGTAAATGAGTTGTCATGCAAATTTAGAATTAGTTAATTGTTAATTGAAATTTCGTGTCGCGTGCACATTTATAAAGACAACGAAAAATTTAAATTTTCGCGGTCTTCACGCACAAACATCCGCGTTGGGCTCTTACAGTCCATCTTATTTCAAGTTATTCAATATGAATGCCGTACAGTATGTTATTAAAATTAGTATAGTAATTAGTAACAATTAGTAATAATTAAATCATGAGTAAAAAATTAATAATAAAACTTAATTTTAATTATAATTTTAATTTATGCACAATTATTATTAATTGTTATTGAAATTTCTATTTTTTAAAACACAGTTGAACGTAAAATTGTTGGTGAAAGAACAAGTTGCAAGAGTGATCGAGATTGCGTACTCAGATTTTTGAATATATTCTGCGGAAAGGAGAAACGAGATATAAAATTAATCAAGATTAATTTGTAGGTGCAACATTTTGGAATTTATCAAAGGGAAGAGTTAAAAAAACACATGTCATTTTACTTGCTAACATCTTGTCCGCGTGTTTTATATCTATTATAGTATTGTATACTATTATAATTAAAATATAATTGCTATTAATATGTTTATAATTAATTGATAAACTGTATTGATTACATTATTTCATTTTATAGATTATATTGAGGACTTATTTTCAAAGAACAAGCCTCTTTTCTATTGCTGTAATGATGATGTGGAGAAAAAACATCGGAATATATTCGCTATTTAAAACAACGTAAGTACATTAAAATATCCCAACAAACACAGAATTTGGATTATCTTATTTCCATATTTCATTATAATGTTTCAACAGATGTGGATATCAAAAATATAAGGAACCCAAAGGACGAAGATCGTGAAGTAAGGAGTAAAGATAAAGAACAATCAAAAGGAAAAAAGAAGAAGATGAGGAAGAAGAAAATAGCGAAGAATGTTAACGCAGCTTCAATCGTTATATAAAGATAATTTGCACTTTATATTGTTGCTATCAATACTTATAGCAGTCGCATTATTTGTGATATTATTCATGATTTGTAAAAGATATAAGAACAAAATATAAGGGAAAAAGAAAAAATGCATACGGAAATCCACTTATTGTGTGGACCGAATAATGATAATGTGAACAGCTTGACAGAGGAGGAATCGTATGAGCTAAGTGAAATTATAATTCGTCCTAACTCTTCAAATCATAGTATGTCAAATGCTCCAAATATTGCAAACAATGGACATTTGAGTAACAATTTAAATACCATAAATACAGCTTCAAGTAACTATTCATGTAGCTGCTCAAGTACATGTTCACGTAGCTGTTCAAGTACATGTCCATGTGGTTGTAGATGCGACCAATTGAGAGATATTCGATCCGGACACAAACCATAATGAGAATTTAGAAATTGTTAATCCAAACGTGCAAGATAATGTAAACATTAATAATGAGACTGCGAGCACACAAGAAGCAAACTTTGTGTCAGACAAACATACGGAGTAGGAAAAAATAAGATGTACGAATATATTTCTTATGTTGCAAAATATGCAAATATTTTATCAATATCTATCATTTTTTCAGTTTTCTCGATAATCATATATGAGAATCAAAAAAAGAGACGAAGAATGTTAACAGGTAGGCAATGTACAAAAGTGAGAGCTTACGTAAATGTGTGTAGCGAAGGAAAGAACGAACAATATTAGTCAAGAGAAAGAAAGTTCATATTTGAAATATCATATTTGAAATATCATTATTGAAATATCATTATTTGAATTATCATTATTTGTCGTATCATTGTTTGAAGTATTTGAGATTAAAACTATAAAGGTCTAAAAAAGACATGTTATTATATTTATTTATCAAAGTCTCAAAGTAATCCGCGATTAAAGGCAACAATACACTTCGAGGATTCGCGATTGAGGGATGTCTATCGTTGCGTTTTTACTTCGTGAGCCGCTGTCATCGCATAATTTGAATTGTATGTATCGAGAAGTTAGTGTATTGAAAATTATGCATTATAACATTTATTTCGTATCTTCTGGTGACGAAAAATAAATAAAATAATACCTGTACTGTTTGATTGTTCCGGTCTCATGGTGATTATTAAAAACCCGGTGTCCTGGTCTCATTACGACATCCTGATTCGCAGTGTAATATCTTCGACGGAAATGATACACATTAAAGAGGAAAAAACAGTATCAACCTAAAAAAGGACACCGAGCGTCTGACGGTTCTTATTTTGATATTTTAGAAAATTGTCTATGTCATCATAGCATAGAGGTATATACAGGTATACAGCGCTCTGACATTGCGATTTACAGATATTGATTAGCTTCGCAAAAAGTACACATTGTGACAATGTTATTTAAAAAGAAATAGTTTATTGTCTCGACACAGACGTAAGTAATCACTAATTTTTAAAATTCTAATATTAATATTCGGGGGCTGACACATCAATTGTTCACAGCATATTACATACTATAACATCATGAACTACAGAAATCTGATGTTCGAGAGTATGGCGATTTATCTCAAGTCAACAAGCAGGAAATTTGTTACTAGCGTTTTTCACATTATAAGCCAATAGATTTTACATTTATAATATGTTCGGTCTTACCAAAACGATTTAATTCTTTGACTTATTAACATAGCGATAATATATTGAAAAAGACTGTCGTACCAGCCGAAACGTTTTATCATTTGTAAATATTTTTATGACATATAATAAAAAAATTTAATTAACATCTTATTAGCTCGTTAAGTTGGCCTTTTAATTTATTACATATTTTAATTTTATACGAGCCGAAGTTCTATTGGATTATATATAAGTAATAATCTTCCATTTTCCATGTTCCTAGATTTTTGGTAGAATGTTAAGCTCACATCGTGCTTATTCATCCTGATAATATTGCTCTTCTCAGGAGCTGGTAACATGATCCCTTTGTTATTTTGTTTCTCCATATGTTATATGGAATATTTTGTATATCCATATGTAACCAAAGTCTTAAGAATTCACTGATTTTTCGATACAAGTAAAATTAAAATGCATATCTTCCAAAAAAATTATACCCATGTTACCAAATTTATAAAGAAGAATTATGACTTTCAAACTTCGAATTTTTTAAAACATTACATCTTTCTAAATTTACTTAGAGTACTTTTTTTTAAAAAAAGTGTTATGTTCGTGACAAAAAATGTCGTTACATAATATAACAGCATGACATACATAAATCTGACGCTCTAACTCAAGCCAACAAACATGAATTTTGTACTGCGTTCGTCATATGATAATCTCATAAATGTTGTATTTATAAGAAGGTCGATATGACTAAATTAATTTTTTTACATATTAGCATGATATTAAAAAGACTGTCGTACAGTCGAAACGTTTATCTTATCTTTTGTATATTATGACGTAAATGAATAAAAAAATTTTTTAATTAATATCATATAAGCTCGTTAAGTTGGCCTTTTATTATATCACATATTACTTGGAGTAATTTTTTGATTTGATATTTTGATGTTAATATTTTAAATCTTTTTTCTTGTTATTTATACATTATTCTCCTAAATTTACTTAGCGTGATTGTTTTATTTCACTACTTTTTGATGCGAATATTTTAAGATTTCTTGTGTTATTAATAAAATATAATTTATAAATATATTTTTAAATAACTGTAAAGAATTAAATTTTGGTTACAGATATAATTTTTGAAGATTAATATTTTTGATGGTTATATAAACTTTAAGATCTGCAAAATTCATTTCTGTAGCGGGAAACCATATAATATTGGGTGTCAAAATAAGTTATAAACACATATTTACAAATACAAAAAAAATTTAATCATACAGTATTTAAAGAATTTCTAACATCTATATATATATATATATATATATATATATATATATATATATATATATATTACAAAAATTACATTTTTTTACACAAGTAGCAAGCCTGCAAAGTGAGAGGAAAATTTATAATTTTGTTTAGTTCGCAGTTTTCTACATGTAAAAATGACCAAACTTACAGAAACTTAAAAAATGTAGTGTGCTCTCGAAAGTAGGGATTTTAAACTTTAAAATCCTTTTTTTAAAAGCTATAGCCGGATAAAGGGTAAAAAGTGCCTCCGCGCGAAATAACTTAAAAGTATTTGCGCAATGTTTCTATACCAAAAGAAAGTTTTTTAGCGCAATTTATAATTCCCTATCCTCTTCCTTTTCTACATAGCAAAAGAATTGTATTTTTAATTTAGAATTTTTGTGGTTCAATCTTTATCGCTGTCATCATTAATTGTTAGTACGATCTCTTCAGTATCAAAGATATGTTTTAATTTTCGTTCAATCGTACCGACAATTAATGATGACAGCGATAAAGACTAACCATAAAAATTCTAAAATAAAAATATCAGATATAATAAATAATCGGATTATTTATGTGTTTTTCTATATTTGTATATTTATGTGTTTTTCTATATTTGTATATTTATTTATTTTTATATTTTATATTATATTGATTCTTGATCATGTTTAATTCTGTAAAAATGTAACTTTATCTTACTTTATTTTTTCATATTAAATAATTTTAACAAAGTTACAGTTGACTGAATTATATCAATTTTTTAAGGAAATTTTAGCGTCTTCTAATTGTTGTGAGGAGTGCATTTATAAATTTTTGTTTTTTTGTACATAGAAACAATTTGACAACGCTCGCAGCATCAAATTTCACAATTGTCGAAACAAAAAAATTATCAGTCTTCTCTCTGATTTTATGTATAATCAGTTCAAATATTTGTGATATTAGAAGTTAATTAAAGAATGGATGATAATCAGATCCTAAAAAAATCATAAAAATGAAAAGGTCAGGCCATGTTCAAAGAAGGTACTCAAAAATTTAAACGATCTAATAATAAATTATCACGAAAAGTAACTGATATGTTATTCAAGGTGCCAGTTCAAAGTGAACATACGTAAAGTGTATATTATCTAAATTTAGTAATAATATATTACCATGAAAAGTAACTGTGATATTTTATTCAAGGTGCAAGTTCACATTGAATATACATACATATAAGTAAAACTGATTACAATTTGATTCTAGAAAATAAGTGCGATATGTTATTCTTAGTGCACAAAATATAATAGTCGTTTATAGAGATTTGATTTGAAATTCATACTAGCCCGTACAATGAAAAATAATTGCTCGTAATTCCAGAGTACCAATTTGTTAATGACTCAGAAAAATAACATGGCGGCCTGCTCTCAAAAACTATGATGTTTCTCGATGTCCATTTAGAAATAATGTCGAAGCTCTTACAGAATAATTACTACAACATTTGAAGTACGAAAAGTATTACATTAGAAGAAGATTAGATTAGAATAAGGATTCCACGTATTTTTAAAAGCTCTACACACAACGAAGTGAATATACAAAACTATATACAAATACCTTTTTCTTCTGTGTTTCTGAAGAAAATTGTAAGTCAAATGAAACCTTGCTATTCAAAACCTATTCTTCATGATCGCAAGACACTATTTTCTATTTAAAAGACATCTGCTAAAATTTTAATAAATAGATATTATTTATGATAGAAATGATTTTATTTATGATAAAAATGATTTATAATTTTACTTAATACACACCCGTTTCGAGCAACAAGGCAAAGTTTTCTGATCAATAACTTACTCCCTGAAAATACGGTATAACACAAATCGGAAGTTGATACGAAAATTCGAAATTTTACTAAAGAAAGATTGGAGGTTTTTAATTTATACAATTTTCACAACTCTTATTTCAAATTATTTATTCTACCCATCGAAAGTTTTTTGAGAGCAGGCCGCCATGTTATTTTTCTGAGTCATTAACAAATTGGTACTCTGGAATTACGAGCAATTATTTTTCATTGTACGGGCTAGTATGAATTTCAAATCAAATCTCTATAAACGACTATTATATTTTGTGCACTAAGAATAACATATCGCACTTATTTTCTAGAATCAAATTGTAATCAGTTTTACTTATATGTATGTATATTCAATGTGAACTTGCACCTTGAATAAAATATCACAGTTACTTTTCATGGTAATATATTATTACTAAATTTAGATAATATACACTTTACGTATGTTCACTTTGAACTGGCACCTTGAATAACATATCAGTTACTTTTCGTGATAATTTATTATTAGATCGTTTAAATTTTTGAGTACCTTCTTTTGAACATGGCCTGACCTTTTGCATTTTTATGATTTTTTTAGGATATCACTTACTTTTAAAGTACAGATATATAGAGCAGCTTTTTAGTAATGCAATATTATAAATATATGTTTTTCGATGTCTTAGTCACATAACTTTTATAAGTAACAATTTATGCAATACAGTTCAAAATAATTGAAATATATGGTATATTTGTACATATATAAATAGTATAATTATATATAGTATACATATATATTTTATTAATCATATATTGTAAATGTTTGTATAATTGTAAATAACTTTTAACGATACATTGCACATTATTTCAATTGCAACGAATGACTTTGGGTATTCGTGTAATGATATTGAAAATCAAGAATGTGGCCCCTCATCGCCGCATTCTCGGGGAACGCAACCATATATTTTTTGCT
>NW_028189372.1:20973-25592 GCF_048542155.1 Nylanderia fulva
TATGTACATATATAAAATATATAATTATATTATAGTATACATATATATTTTATTTAATCATATATGTAAATGTTTGTATAATTGTAATAACTTTTAACGATACATTGCACATTTATTTCAATTGCAACAGAATGAATTTATATTCTTGTATGAATATTGAAAATAAAGAATGGGCCCCTCCATCGCCCATTCTCGTGAGAACGCAACCATATTTTCTTCGTCTCTCCGATTTTAACACGACATACATATTTCTGTCTGATAATTTTTTTCTGGATGATACTTTTTGAAATGTCATGAAGCCTAGGTCAAATTAGAAACTTATTGCACTCGTTTTAATGCAGCGCTTACAGCAGCTTTTATAAAGCGCCAGAGCAGCCGATATTTTATTTTGGCGCTTACGGGCAACTTTTATACAGCGCTAGAACAGTTGATGTTTTAATGTAGCGTTTACGGCAGCCTTTATACAGCGCCATTATTTAATCTGTTCTAAGAACAATATGTATGCCCCTTGTGCTCCTTTGGGCCATTTTTCTTGAACACTTCCATATCATTAGAGTAATACCATTCCGATTTTGTGTCAGCTCTCAACATACACGTGTAGTGACCACGATTCATTTCTTCACCTTCGTGAAATATAGCGCTTATTAGCTTGTACTTTTTTTTATTAATCGTGATATTACTCGTCGGCACGGCGGTAATCCGATTGTTGATAATTTTTTTAGAAGCACCGTTTACAAAAGTATATAATTGAGCTGTATTACTACGACGGATAAAGTTGATTCGATTACGGTTTTCTTTTTCACACGGTGCCCTTAATTCGTTACAATTGCCGTTTATCGTTTCCCATTTAGAAAATTCTACATTAATCAAACTTTGTAGAGTGACACTTTTTTCCTTTTTAATGTCGAATGTATAGGTAATATTAACAAACTACTGCTTTCTCAGCTTAGTTACATTGTAATTACATTTGACATTCGAGCAACATGTTACGTGCTTTAATTCGAGTTATTAATACATCATTGATGTCGGAATACGTCGACATTAGAGCCGTAAAAAATTCCGAAACATCTTGTTGTGTTCGTTCTTCGAAGCGTTTTCCGACAGATCTTCTAACCGCTTGAATGTTGCAATATTTACGTTCACCATACGCGCAGATAGCATCAATCAATGCATTCGATGCTTTATTTTTCAGTATTTGTTGCCTAATACGTACGCAATGAAACGCACATTGTAATATTACATTAGCGTAACACGAAACAGCATCGTTATTGCAAAGGCCATATATTTTCCACGTAACTATACTTTCTGGTTCCTCACAATCATAATTCTGCATATCATCAATGATATTAGGATATCCCATCGACGATCGTACATTTTCACAACCTTTTTCTCGGACGGATTGATTTGTGGCAGTTCAGATTTGAATATAGATCTCAGTCGATTATATTCTACAATGGCTCTCGAGTTTGCTTTAACTGATGCTGGATTGAAATTTATCAAATGTAGGCCTTCCAATTTACTTACTCGTGACAAACCTACATAGGCTTGACCATCACTGAATACAGTCGTTCCTAAATCCATCATTGCATTGTTACATGTAATTCCTTCGATTATAAATAATTCGACATTCTTAATTTGTCTCTCAAAGTTTTCAAGACCATGTCTGACAATTGCGTATATTTTGGTGTAGATTCATGACTAACCGGTAGTTGAAACATTCTATGGATTGTCAAGCCATCGATATTGAATGCTGCGATACCCGTGGGAGCAGATATGGCAGTCGTTTTTTTCCAAATTTATTCTGATCCAATGTTTAATCGTTTCAATTAGAAAACTTTTCCCTGTACCACCCTCGCCACTTACGTACAGTCGCAGAATCTGATTCTTATCTTGTAAAACTTGGCATACTCCATCAAAGACTCTTTTCTGGTCTTTGTTCAATTGCGACATCATTTGCGATAAATCAATCGGGTCGTCAATCTTACCAAAATCTTCCAGATCTTTCATCGCGTCGTCAGCTTCTATCGGATTACAATCCAGTTCATCGTCATCGGATTTGTCTCTGTCTGCTGTTTTCAGATCATTTCGCGCTTCTCGATTTAATTCAGCAACGTTCTCAAAAGCTTTCTGTATTTCTTCGAGCCTTTCGTGATATTTCATTCCTTCGTTTTTTAAAACAGACTCTGAATTCTTAAAGGCATCCCTGTAAGTCTGAATGTACCTTGAGTTCACTCAAATCTCTCCAGGTTTGAACAGAAGAAGCAGCGGGGAGTAAAAGTATTTTTCGGGCTCAAGTTTTTATATTTAAATCGATAATGGTTAATTAAATAACCCTTTTTTTTTGTTTTTTTTTAAAAAACCCGATGCCAGTTTGTAACACTTGACTTCGTCATATTTGACATCTGTTTCGTAATTTCCCAGAATTGGCAAAATCGTACAATTCCATGATTTTAATTTCCCGAGGTTATTTGGATAGTAATCATGATGAGTGACGAACAGTAAATATTCGTAGAATTTTCATCGAGAGCTTAAATTCATAAAGTTTTAACTTTTTATTCTCACCTCATTAACATCGATCCATTTGACCATGGTATCATTATCCGTACCGTACAAGGGATCCCTAATAGTGTATCCGCAGCTTTCTAAAGCAAACCCCATTCTCTGTTATTTAATGAACGCATTGCAAAATTCCACAGTTTCGATGCCAAGGACTTATTCGAATCTATCACTTCAAAGTCTGTATTGCATTTTTCCGACTTTGTCGTGTATTTTTTTAAATATGAGTTTAAAAACTCTGATTTTTTCTCTAATAAATTGTATGTCCATATTTCCCTTCCAGGCTAATTGATAGACGGATTATCAATATTTATAAACCTTTCCGACTCCTTGCGAGGAAGATCGTACAATCGCGCTTACTTACCTTGCGTAAATTTTTTTCAATACCGACTATCGAAGTGATAACGTTTTTCTTAAAACGAATCTCAGTAACTGGCCGAGGAAAATGAACCGACACTTTCTGTTATATTAGTTTCCGTTTTTTTTTTTCGTACGCATGCAATACGAGTTATGTTTATTTTCTGATCACTTATTACCGTAAACGGTACAAAAGTTGGCGAAACTTTTTCATCGGGAAAATTTCACACGTTACCGTATTTTCGAATAAACGTAGCAACTTCTTCATCCGGCGATTTTCCTATACTGGAGCATTTTTTATCCAAATCATACCAATGCATGTGCTGAATACCTCTACTTTGATATTCCAGTCGCCAGAAGTAATGAATAACCTTTCCTAATTGGATTATCGACGAAAAAAATAAAATATCAATTCAAATGGCTTTGAAAATTTTATGCACATGAATCTAAAGTACTTACAGGATCGTATGCGATAGTTCGTTGATGCCTAACTTTCTTTTATCGGGATTCATATCTCGTATAATATTCACCCAAATCGGACCATTCCATTCACTAGGACTCAAAGTCAAAAAACCACGTCGCTGGACCGTAATGCAAAGTCATGCATTTTACATTATTGGGCGGTTTGTCGCCAAAATGTTGCCTTTTCTCAATTTGCGAAAAAAAATCATAAATTCGATTCTAATTGGAACCTTTCAATTCGTTCAAATACTACCAGCATGGGATCTCTCTCGTGGGTTGTAACCATTTTTTTTTTTTTTTTTTTTTTTTTTTTTTTTTTTTTTTTTTTTTTTTTTTTTTTTTTTTTTTTTTTTTTTTTTTTTTTTTTTTTTTTTTTTTTTTTTTTTTTTTTTTTTTTTTTTTTTTTTTTTTTTTTTTTTTTTTTTTTTTTTTTTTTTTTTTTTTTTTTTTTTTTTTTTTTTTTTTTTTTTTTTTTTTTTTTTTTTTTTTTTTTTTTTTGGGGGGGGGGGGGGGGGGGGGGGGGGGGGGGGGGGGGGGGGGGGGGGGGGGGGGGGGGGGGGGGGGGGGGGGGGGGGGGGGGGGGGGGGGGCCACTGCCATTACTTGAAACAAATACATTATTCGATATTAACAAATTGGAACTCGGAATTACGAGTAATTATTTTTCATTGTACAGACTAGGTTTAAATTTTTGAGGACCCTTCTTTTAACATGGCTTGACCTTTTCATTTTTTATGATTTTTTTGGAATAGGTGGAGAGGACGAATGAGGGTAAAGAAGACGAGATAGGCGAAAGAGGGTGAAAGAGAAGAAAAGGGTGAAAAGGGTACGAGGGAAAGAGGTGAGAGGGGTGAAGAGGACGAAAGAGGGGAAAGAGGGAAAAGATGAAAGAGGGCCAGGGGCCCCCACTACAACCCCCCAAGGCGCCCCAAATCGACGCCGGGGTTACCCCCCCCACAGCCTCGAGGGAGAGTGGGGGAACCCCCGGCGGGTATATAAGCCGGCCGACGGGTGAGCCGGCACCAGTCCTGTTCCGGACCTCCTAGCCAGGCAACGGGCTTCTCGTTGTTCGCCGGGTTTCCCGGTTTCTGGCCTCCTACCTTTAGTATCGGCAACGGGTTTTTCCCTTGTTACGCCGGGGTTTTCCCCCTTTCCGGTCCTTCCTGCCCAACACCGGGGGAAAGGGGTTTCCCCGTTTTACGGGCCGGGGTTTTTTGGTTTTTCCGGGGCTCTTCCGCTAACCCG
>NW_028189373.1:0-25589 GCF_048542155.1 Nylanderia fulva
AAAAAAAGCGATTTTTTGTACAAGGGTTTTACTAGAAATTTAATTCTTCCACCAAATGGATTTAAAAATATTTAATGTCGGCGTAAAAAATCATTTGCTTTGACGAAAAAGTTATTATTAAAAAAATTAAAACCTTTGGCTAAATTTTAAAATCGTTGCTCTTTTAAAATTTGAAATCGCTTGTACAGAATTAAATCTACAAGTCGGGAAAAAAACGGTACGTTTTCATTTCTTTTAATGATCCCCTATAGATGAATCAGGTTGGGAACGTTATCAAAAAATCGCGACCTTTTCCAAACTTTTTAAAATTGTCTTTTAGATGAAAAATCAAAACAAAAGAGTACGTAAATCAACAAAAAATAAGCGAAATTTTCTGCATTTCCTCATGAAAAGGGAAACAAAAAAATCCCTAACTAAAGAAAACATATAAAAAATTTAAAAAAAAAAAATTTTTTTTTAAATTAAAAATTAAAAAAAGTAAAAAAAATAAAAAAAAATTTTAAATTTTGTGTTTGTTTCATTAATTTAAACTTAATTAAAAATTTAAATATGTTCCGTCGAAATAAAGTGGATAGAAACGTATCAAAAAAAATTTCGCCTGTTAAGCACTACTAAGGCCCAACTTAAATTTTGGTTAAGGAAAATCAGGCTCAGCTCGAAAAAATTTTTACCAGAGTCTTTTATTAAACCTAACTAATTTCAATTTGGGTTTTGAACGGTGAGCGCAGCATAGGGGGTTTGACCAAAAGAAAACCAAATTACCCACAGCAAAATGGTGTCCGGCGTCAATTTCAATTATTACGTTATGACGCTGAAAACCATATCACACATTACGGACATTGTATGTGTTCTTGTCCGGGGGAAATCAGGACAAAGGAAATTTTGTGGGAGTACTCCTATATTGGACCTTTCAAACTCTAATCGAAAAGAAGCATACCAATGGTGTCCAATAGCTTTTTTTCACTCACTCTATAAATTGAAGGAGTGTGAATGAGACCTATACGGCATCGGACACCGCGATCGCGCTTGTCATCGATTTCCCCCCCCCTTTTTCCCCCCTTTTAAAATCAAAGGGAGGGAAACGAAAAAAAAAAAAATTCTTAAAAAGGGGGGAACCCCCGGGTTTAAGCGGAGGGATCCAAAGGGGCGAGACAACCCTCCCGTGTTACCCCTAGGGCCACAAAAACAAAAGTTTACTAACAAGGAAAAATTTTTGGGGTTTGAAAAAATTTTTTTTATAAAAAAGGAAAACATTTGAAGCTTTAAAGAGTTTTTAAAAGGGTAAGATTTTGAAAAAGGGGGGTGTTGCTGGAAGAAGGGGTGTCCCAGAAAAAAAATCAAGGGGGTTAAAAAGTGCACTTTTGTTTGTTATAAACGATTAGGGGGATAAAGCTAAAAAAACAAATGTTCTTTTTAATTTTTTTTATTGCTATTGATAATTTAATGTGAATGAAAAATTCAACATTTTTCAAATAAAAAACCTAAATTCTTTAATAAAAAACTCGGGACGAAAATATATACCAAACAAAAGGGAAAATGTAACAAAAAAAACAGAAGACATAAAAATTGAATAAACTCTAATAAAAATATACTTTACATACATTTCATTTCCAAAACTCCTCCTTAATTATAAAGCAAAAAAATCGTATTAAAATACAGTTTAAAATTTTTACGACCACATTACGGTTTTAGAAGAAAAAAAACAAAAATAGTATATTAGTTCAAGTGCGGAAAGTTGAAAAATTACACAGTGCGGGGGAGGACGCACGACCCCAAACATGCGACCACCCCCACGAGTGAACAAATTGTCAAACGCACGTGAACCCATACTATTTTTTATTACAAATCGGGAAGTGGGTTTGTGCACGTTTTCTGGCGGAGGTGGCCACGCACGCCCGCCACTTGCGGCGGCACGGTACGGGAAAACCGTGTTTAAAACTTTCCGACGGCTTCAGCCTGGGCAAAACTTTTAACGCGGGTCAGCCGAGGCAATGCTTTGAAAGCGACTTTTCACTCACCGCTTCCCCCCTAAAAGGCGCTGGGAAATCGGGGCCCCTTTTCCCCCCAGAAAACACCACCAAAATGCCCCTTGCTCACTGTAATACAAAATCTGTAGGAATCGCACAGAGATTAAAAAACATGCATCGAGAGTGCTCCCATTGTCTTTCTCGAGCTTGTAAAGCGACCGTCTCTCCCCTCTTCTCTTCTCTTTTTTTTTCTCTCCCCCTCTCCCCTCCCTCTCAGGAAAATTTTTCCCAGGGAATGTGCCTGGAAGGGAAAAACGGGTTCGACCCGCTTCACACTTTTCCGCCCTTATTTTTGAAAAATTTTTTATTTTTAAAAACAATTTTTTTAAAAACAATTTTCCCTTTTAAATTCTTTGGGACTTTAAAAAAGACTGCCAGTTAGACCTTAATAATTATTTTTCAAAAAGAAAAAATTCTGTGACACATTTTAGTTTATCTTTTTTTTTTGAAAAAGGATTAAGTGATTGGCAAGAATATTAATTTGTGGTCTAAAGTTTTTTTACTAGGGTTAACAACAATTAGAAAATTTTGGTGAGAAAAGGGAAAGGACAAAGTACCGACTTAAGGAAACAAATTTGGGGTTAAAAAATGTCGGTAAAAATTCAACCCCTGTTATATTGGGAAAACAAACTCTTTAAAACGCGATTAAAAAAAACACAATTCTAATATTAAAAAAAAAATTTCTAATCATTCGCCATCATAACCCAGAACATTGCTCAACCCAAGATTCGATTGTAAAATTATCTATTTTTCATATAAAAAAATTTAAAGAAAAGAGAGATAGTGAGATGATTTTAAACCAAAAACAAAGAAATTCTATTAATTTGCAAAGGAAACGGAAAATTTTAATGATTTTATGATTGTGTTTTTAAATTATTTTGTTTTATTTTTTTTATTATAAAAGATATAATTTTTTTTCTTTTTAAATGTCTCCTTTTTATTAATCTTTTTTTTATTTGTTACTGTCATTGGTATTTTAAGACCTTTTTTTTCATATTTTTATTTTTTTTGTTATACATGTATTCATATTTTTATTTATTTTATGTATTTTTTTTCTTTGATTTCTTTTTGAAGTTGGTTTTTTAAAAATTTACTTTTATATATTTTTTTTATTTTAATTTTTTCTAAGTGAACACCATCTTCCCTTTTGTTTTTACATACCCATTGCAAATTGAACGGGCTTCCGTTCTGGAAAGGTGTATGACAGGTGTGTAAAAGCGTGGCGGGTTTTTTTTGAAAAAGAGTGGAAAAGGGGCAAGGAGTTTAATAGAGGATTGATAAAAGGGAAGGAGAAGAAAAAGGTAAAATTGGGAAAAATAAAATGGGAAAAGGTGGAGAGGCAGGCGGGATGACACTGGAAGGAAGGGATTAGGTGTGGGGGTGTGTAGTAGAGCGAAAATAAGAATTCCAGGGAATTCACTACGATTTGATTTAAGGAAGAGAAAAAAATTTGGAAATATAAAAAAAATGGATAAAGAAAAAATATAAGTAAAAGGACTAATAGAGATGGGATGATAAAAAAGGGGAAAAAAAGGAGATGAGGAGGAAGAAAAAAAGTAGGGAGGCCAAAAGAAGTAATGATTTTCAAAGGGGAGGATATAGGGGTGTATAAAAATTTTTTAAAAAGGACAGAGAAAAAGGAGAAAGGGTAAATGAAAAAAAAGCTAGGAGGAAAAAAAGACAAAAAGGCTAATGAGAGGTGGGAAGATAAAAAGGAGGGGGAAAAGGAAAAAATTTTAGGGGAAGGGAAAGAATTCACGTTTTTTAGGAAAAATTTCAAAAATTTGGGGGACAAAGGTACGGGAAAAGGACAAGTAAAAGCGGAGGGGTGAAAAGACGGTGTGGGAATGGGAAAGAAGTTTTTGCAGACTGGATGAAAAATTGGCTAATGGAAAGTTGGGGGAACGGTGTTGGAATAGGGGCAAAATTTTGGGGGGGGAAGGAGGGGAGAGAGAGGGGCAATGCAGGAAAATGGTTAGGGGGACTTAGGAGTGGACGGGTGTCCCCGGGGTATATGTAAGAGAAAGATAAAAGGAAAAATTTGGATAAGGGCAGGACAAGAGGGGTGGGTTATAAAAAAAATTAGGAAAGGAAAGGGAGGGTTTAGCGGGGAAATCTATGAGATTGAAAAGGGGGTAAAAAAGGGAAAAGGAGAGAACGGTTTGGGGGGAAAGAAGGCAAAATTTTTTGAAAAAATAATAGAAGGGAGGAGATGGGAAAAAAAAAGAAGGGAGGGGAATATCGAGAGATGGAAGCAAAGCAAGAAATGAAAAGGGAAGATGAGAGGAAAGAGTCAAATATATAGATGGTAGGGAAAAAGGGGGTTTACCGGAATATTGAAAGGGAGGGGGGGAAATATTGGAAGGAGGGGAAAATTTGATAACAATAAAGAGAGGGCGAGATCCTGAAAGAAGAGGGGAAAAGAGATTAACAGGGGGAATAGAAAAAAACATGGGAAAATTTAAATAAAAATGGGGAGGAAGAGAAAAAGGGAATTTGGGTGGGAAAAATGAGGAAATACTCAAGGGGGAGAAGGGAAGAGGGGATGGGGGAAAATTAAAAAAAAGTGGGAAGAAAACGGGGGGGGAGAAGGGGAAGGGAAAAAGGGAGGAAGTTAGGGGAGGGGGGAATTTATAGTGTTTGGAGAATGTTGGGGAACTGAATTTTGGGGACACTCTTTCTCCTTTTAATTAGTAGAAAAATATTTATTTTGAATTAAGGTATTGTAAGTTAAGAAAAGAGTAGATTAAGAGTGTTTAAAAAGATATATTGAAAGAATTGTAAGGTTTGGGTACCCTCCTTAAAAGCGTTTAATTCCAAAGGGAAAATAAATAAAAATGAAAAGAATGAAAGCTAATTATACTTTCGATCTCATACCAAAACGGCCATTAAAATTTTTTAATTTTTCTTTGTTTTAAAAACAGTATTGTTCTGCCATTATTATAAAGGGGAAATTTTTTTTTTTTTCCTTTTTTTTTGTAATTTTTTGTACGATTTAATTTTTGCAGCCTGAAGAGGCCCCCAATTAAAATTGAAATGTTTTTCTTTTGTAAAAAAAAATTTTTTTATCTATAGCCATTTGGTTATAAAGTTTTTGTTCCCCCTTGTGTTTAAAAAAGGATTTAAAAAAAATCGTTTTTTCCGACATCGTGGAACCAAAAATTTCGAGTTCCATGATATCTATGAACCATATAAATGTAAAAATTGGTTTTTTTTTCTAAGACTAAAAATATTGAAATTTTCAAAACTATTATAATAACTCTTCATCGATCTCAAAACACAAAAGTCAAACGCCAGGGATAAATTTTTTCATCAAATCAATTTCTAATTAAATACTTTTAAAATATTATTTTTTTAAAAAAACTTCCAGCGATATTTTTTAAAGAAAGATAACATCCAGAAATATTTTTAATACAAAAAAACGCCGCGCCGACAACAAGGGGGTTGCGTTTCTTCCCCCATACTTATAGATATTTCTAAAAATAAAATTTAAATTCTAAAAGGGCGCCGCGGGTCCGACGCCGACATCATTCTCTGAAAACAAGAAAATCAATTTAAGGGGGGCCCACCGCGAAATACGCCGAAAATAAAGGGGGGTTATACTGATCTATCAATTTCTAAAAAATATCAGGGGGTAAAGTTCGGGGCGAAAAGTTCTCCCTGCAACCTCACCGCTTGCGGCCGCACATGTTTTTGCAGGGGATTGTTATCAACCCTCGCGTCCCCCGCCCCCCAATAAGCGGGGGTTTTCTTTTTGTTTATCTTGGAAAGAAATACCACGCCGAAACCAGCGGCTGCGGGAATTTTAAAACAAAACAACGCCAAAAATTTTACGTCATCAAATTTTTTTTTCTCGTTCGTACGTTGACGAAAAAGGGGTTTTTCGGATATTTTGGGGACCGTGTCGCTGCCGGCCATAGTACCACTGCGGCCACGCTCTCTTCATTCGGGGGCAGAATGTTTGAAATACATCAAATCTTCCGACTTTCTCAGTTAAGTGCCAAACTTAAAATATATTCCGAAATTTTTTTACTGCAAAGTGCGGATATTTCGTAGAGCTTTGTGGGCAAGCCCGGGAGCATATCGACGGATCCGGGGTTCAGACATATCTCGCTGCTCAACTTTAAAACGACCGTAATGCGAACCTTTTGACGTCCAGCACCGATATCAGGTTTGCGCAAATGTCACAAAAATAGGCTAAATTAAAAATTGAAATGCCAACATAAAAAAATGGAAAACCCGGGGAAAGTTAACGCGACCTTTTTGGAGCTTTCCCCCCCAATCCCCCCCTTGGCAAATTTTTTCGGAGGCTGCAAGAGTGCGAACGGTTTTCGAAAGCTGAAGAACCGCCTCCAAGCGTCCCTTCTCTCGTTTGGACATGGAAATTCTCGTGGCGAGAATAGCGCGACTCGGGGTGCGAAGGTGCGCTGCAGAGACAGTATTGGGCAAATCCATGCCTGGATTCAGTGGGGGATCCATCCTGTGGCGCGGCGGTGGATTAGGGGGCGGGCAAAAATTGCAAGCTTTTTTGGCGCAAAACGAAAAACGGCGTTCGATCCGTAACTTACCGTGCGGTATTACGAGCTACATCAAAACCGCTCAGTTTTTGGAAAATGCCGCAGACTTTAGTCGAAAACGTGGAGATGTCTGCAGGACACATTAGTGAAAAATAAACACCGTTTTTGTTTGTTTTGTTTCTGTTAAAGTAAGGAATTAAGACTACAACTTAGATGTTTCACAATACGTAAATATATTTGATGAAATTATGACACAGTGTCGGGGAATCTCCGGGAAGATTTTATTACGCCAGGGGGCAAGGCTCGCAGCTGTACATTCGCCTCGATACGTCGAACAAGATGAAGGGATGTAACCCTTTCCGATCCCCCAAATTCCTCATTTTTCTCCCTTTATTTTCGTGCGCTTTAACTGATCGCGTTGTGATCACGCCAAAAGACTTAGCATATCCCCAAACATAACCAAAATACGAAATAGATTCGCTCTATTACAACGTTTTTAAAACGGCGAATTTGTGCCCGGGTTTACAAGCGTGCCAATAAATATCAATCGAGAAACTTAACTTTTCGCACGCCGATGTACCGAGGGGTCACCCTGCGTAACGACCCACGCTAGATCGCTAGAAAGTTCCAGGAACGCGATAGGGCTGGGCTTGTCGCGGATAATGATTTGACAGTAAATAAACAAGTATAATCCTTGCGCGCGGGATTCGTATCACTTCCCGCAAAAATTGTGAAAAGAAGCGTTTTAATTGCGACAGCGGACAATGCGTGTTTCCATGGTCTGGTGGCCGCTCTGTCCCCCCGCTGTATACATGTGGATCGGAATCCCCCTTCCGCTTAAACCCAGTGCTGAATCTCCAAAACTTTGGTTTCCAGTGACGGGAAATAAAATTTAAAAAAATTCGAATTGCAACGAATCCCGAAAACGTGTACACATTGACAACGAGAAATCGTCCCCCCTAGTCTTTCGGAAAAAAAGAGACAGCCTCAATCTTCGTACGTGGGGGACAAAACAGCGTCGGGCTTTTTTTTTTAAAAAAAATCTTCTCCCTCTGAGCTTACAACTGAGCAAAAACTCAAAAAAAAATTTTTATCTGCGAGGGTAAGTAATTTTTTTATTAAAACAAATTTTATTTAAAATATTTCAAATTAAAATTTTTTATTTTTTAAGATGTTTACACTATTTCGGAGGGGCGGATAATTGAAAGCGCATACGGAAATTGCGGGAATGAACGACTGTGCTATCTGGTTCCAAGCGACAAGAAAAGTGGCTCCTTCGAAACTCACGGGGAAAAGGGCGGCTGCCGTTTTGGTTTACGCCGACCTCGAGTGTGTTTTGACAAAGACCGAAGATGCAAAAAATAAACACCTCAAGTATTCTCACGCGTATTCTAAGTGTTCGTATGACAGTTTCGTTGTCCCTCATTCCCGCCGTAGTGTCGATTGCGTCGCGTGGTTCGCCGAACAGCTTAAAAATTTAGCAATCCGCTAAAAATATTTTAACGCCCAAATGCCCCATGATAATTTAACGCCTGAGGATTTGGAAAAATTTTTGCGCGCAAACTTGTCATATATCAAAAACCGTTTGACAAAGACGATACACCGTTCCGTCATTGCCCCTCACCGGGCGTACAGAGGCCCCGCGCACTCAATTGTAATTTAATTACAAGAATCATTTTTTGTTTTCCTATAGTTTTCAAAATCTGCCCGGGCTACACGAGCATTTCATTATCGAGGACTCCAAGCTTTCAAAGGGGGGAAATCGAATTTTGCCGATAAAAAAGGAAAATATATATCTCTCGAAACTTTAATTGGGACCAAACAAAAAATGCAAAAATTATATCAAATTCGTTTTATCGATTGTAAAAGTTTCTCAGTGCTATTTTGAAAAATTACGTCTTTTGGGGAAAAGAAAAACTAAAATTTTCATTGGAATATCAAAATTTAACTAGTAAAAAATTTCATTTTTTGAAAACAAGGGGGTTTTTTTTCCCATACAAATACATAACTGCGTGGGACGATTACAAGACACACTTTCCGCCGCGCACTCTTTTAAACAGTTCCTTGCCCGGCGACACAGTATCCGAGAGTTTACGCCACGCCGAACCGTCTGAGCCGTTTCCCTTCACGCAGGCGAAAAACATTTATTTTAAAAAATTGATGTCTTGTTATTGGGCAGACATTTTTAAAAAATTTTCGCGACGTTGTAAAAAAAGTTATGGACTCGATCCTGCGTATTATTTCTCTCCCCGGGATATACATGGACGCCATGTTAAAACTCAAATATAAATTTGAATTTAACAGATTTTACAGGGGAATGTTTGTCGAACGAGGTTACGCGGCGGCCTTAGTCAATGTTAAAGCGATACGCCAGCAAAAAACAAGTCCTAATCGTACGCCCACAAACCCTTATCTTTCTCATTTTTTTTGATGTAAATATTTGTACGGATGGGCAATGGTCAACCATTGCCATATGCCGTTTTTCAGTGGCACGATATATCAAATTTTGACATACCCTCTTCGGTTTTCGATTCACCTATAGCATGTTCCAAGAATTTAGAGTACCGGGGCATTTCTGAGCGCACATTGACCTATTTTTGTCCCGACCGGAAAAAACCCCCGGCAAGCGGGAGTTAAAATCCCGCAACGTTTACGATAAGAGCGCTACGTAATACACTACGAAAATCTAAACATGCCCCCCCGGGGCTACGCAAAACAAAAATAACCGATACTAAAATTCACCTCAGCGTGGTTTTTCAAAAATACATCGAACTCAACACACTTTTTTAAACACGGCAAAAAACGATTTTGAAAAAAATTTATAAACTATAAAATAACGCGGTATTCCAAACGAGGGAAAAATTTTCGCATCATGTTAATGTAAAATTAACAAAATGGGGGGACGGAGGTGCGGAGGAAATGATCGAAAACCAAATTTTCATAGTAGAGCAAATTTTCGGAAAAATGTTGCCATAGAATTACGCAAACTCAAGAAAATTCTAAAACCAATCCGGGCGGATTTCATTTCACGATCAAAAAGTATGTCTTTAGAATTTCACCACGAATACTTTCCCCTCTTTTCGGACAATTGTAGAGTAATTACACCGCACGATAGTTTAATATATAAAATTAAATGTCAGGTTCTTGAAATTTGAAACGCGACTCACTCGTTTCGTCCACGTTTACCCCGCAAATATTGTAGGGTATCCCGCTCCGATAAAAGGTGCCGGGTCTGATAAAATTTTGGTCCGGCGCGATAATGACCGAATTCGCCCGGGTTTAGGCAAATTATGCTTTGGGGGGGTGGATGGTAAAAGGACCTAAAAAGGCAAAAGGTGAAAAAATCGTTGTAGCGCGTGGTTAACATTCGAATTTAACGCTCTGTCCTTTGCGGATGAATGGGGGGGGTCAGCACCATTTTAAAAGCGAATTGCAAAAAGTGAAATCCACAGGGGACAAAATTGCTCTGTCCCTAGCTACCGGTTTTTGTGTCCCTGTTTCGGGGCCCCTTCCGTGGGGTTTTTTTCCCGAATACCTTTTTGTAATAATTTTTTGGGGTAGGGACTATTTAGGGGGAATTATATTTTTTGTTATTTTTTTTTATTATTTCTTATGTTTACAATTATATTTTTTATACAAGGGGTGAAAAAATACTTTAAATCATTGTTTTTTAGTATCCAAGAGTTTGTGCAAACTTCGAATCCCCCATTTCACAAAAATCTCGTCCCCCCTTCTGCGCGTTTTTTTTCCCCACAGGTCCTTTTCCGAAATTTGACGATTTCCTCATGCCGTAAAACCGCCCCGATGTTCTTGCGATAACCCGGAATATTTACGGGATTATATCGCACTTAAAAATTTTCCCCCCTGGTTGTCCAATTGGCTGTACCTTCCGAAATTTGGTTTGTACTTGCTGCCTTTACCTGTCACCTTTTAAAAAATTTGCCAGGCCCGCGTTTTTACCGTTGTACGGGGTACCAAGGGGCTTTGCGATCCGGGGGGTAGCTCCGGGGGCATCCTTTTCCGGCTTCGTCCGGTAACGACGACGGGGGCAGGCAACCAGTAAGACTTTCACGTAACCCTCTTCCACAGCGTTTTTTGCCTGCGTTAACGCCGACCCCACCCCAAACGAGAGAAGGAAAGCAGCCGCAAAGGCACCGGGGGGGGAAACCCCGAGGGGCTTTTTTGGGGGGCTCTTTTCCCCACCCCGATTTTTGGGGCTTTGGGGGGCCGTTTGCTTCCCCACCGAGGGGCACCCACGCATTTTGCTAAACCAAAGAGGGAGATTTTTGGAACCTCGGAAAGGGGAAAGGGACCTCTCGAAAAGCCGGGGCCCCAAACAGACCCCCCACGACAGCCGGGGAAATTTTTTCCGCGAGCCAATCGCCCAAATCCCGTTCCCCCAACAGGGCTCTTTTTATTTAAACACTTCCGCTTTTCGGGAAAACCTTCCAGGCGCCTCGTTGTTTCGGGGGGGCCCGGTTTCGTTTTTGGCCCGTTTTTTTTGGAAAAAGCCGGGTCCGGGGGAAACTTTTTTTTTGGGCCGTGCCGCTTTGGGGTTTCTTTTCGGGTTTTTTTTTGCGTTCGTGCCCGTTTTTTCCGGGTTAAACCCGCCGGTTAGTTCTTTTTTTTTTCCGGGGGTCGCGTTCTTTCGGGAACCGTTTTTTTTCGGGCGGGGCCTTTGTTTTTGGGGGGGGTTTTTGGGGCTGTTTCGTTGTTTCGGGTTTTTTGGGTTTAAAAATTCCTTTTTTTTTTTTGGGTTTTTTGGGTTTTGAGGTCCTGTTTTTTGGGGTTTTCCGCTTTCGCACCAGTCCGGGGCCCCCCGAAAACTTCCGCCCCCACCACCCCCCCAAGCGGACCGGGGAGCCCCCCCCGCCCCCCCTGACCGCCAAACCCACTGGTTTTGGAAGCCTGATGTCCTTTAAGACGGGGGAACCCCCCCCCCCTTGCCCCCGTTCCCCCCCGTTTAAAAGGCGAACCTCGACGTGGGTTTTCACCACCGTTTCCGGGTCGTTCACGCGCTTCCGGGCGGTCACGATTCCCAAAACCAGGGTTTTTGGGGGAGCACCAAACCCTCGTAGCGCAACTTTTTGCAACCACCGGAACCCCTTTCTAGACCACCAAACGGGTTTAAGAGTTTCGACCAACCCGTTTTTTTTTTCCCTTAATGCCGTGTCTGAGGTAGTTGTTTGGCGCCGCAAAAGCTCTTTTATCGCTTTTTCCAACCTCGTACCCCTTTCTCTAACGCAGCCCTTCTCTTGACTCTTTCTTTTGGGAAATCATCATTTTTTAAAGCCTCTTCCAGGTACAATTTGTTGAGACATGGGTTTCCGCCTCATTGCGCTACAGGGCGAATCTGCGCGATCTCGCGCAAAATCGTAGCGACGCGATGCGAGCTTTTTTTGCGCCCATTTCTAATAAATCTATCCATGATCGTTTGTTGCCGGGGGTTTGCATCTTTTCTCCCTAAATAATCCAATTTTTTGTAGACATTTTTTCAATGCTTTTAAGTGTCACAAAGAACTGAATAGTTGTCGGGAACCTTGTTTAATTTAAAATAATTCCGCTTCCCGCATTTCCGATAATCGACAAGATCTCGTTGTCATCGCGTTGTTGCCAGCCGGTGCAACATGGGAAAATCGTAGGCGATCCACTCCGTTGGGGTCGTCCCATGCACGCAATCATCTTATTTTTTGGTTGCGTCATAGCGCGGGGCATTCCCTCCCAGATTTTGGGTCTTTCCATTCCCCCCGCGTCAACGGTGTGATTATATATTTGACTTGTCCCCCTTGCTACCTTCACAGGGCCTTTGCACTTTAAATTTTCTTTTTTAGCGCATTTGTCGCTAAAATATGGTTTGTTTTTTGCAAATCACCTTTTTGGAACAGGTTTTTTTCTTAAAGAAAACCGTAAAATCCGGGGCCCCTGACCGCGTGTCCCTTGTTTATTTGTCTCTTTGTCAATCGCGAATCGTTGTTTCCGAGCCTTTCATTCTCTCAATGACTCCGTATCTACAATTTCTTTCTTCCCTCATCAGCACCGGGAGGCGCCATGTACTTTTGCCCTAAGACCCCCAATTCTTTGCATATTTGTCGACCTTCCGACGATCTTAACCTGTCGAAGAGATATTTTGGGGGGGTTTCGGGTTTCAAAAACTTTTCGTCTACGAGTGTTTTGGGAAATAAAGGGGTTTGTGCGTTTTTCCGGTGTAATTTTGTCGGCAATGAAGCGTCCAAGGGTTTTGAAATATCTATTTTCTTTTTTTCAATGTCTCCCCCCTCCTCCTTTTTATATTGTTGAGGGTTTTATTTTTTCCTTTTTCTGGTCCCCCCTCATACCATGTCTCAATCTTCCCCAAAACCCCGTCGTTTTCGTCGTCTGTTATTTCGTTTTTTCCCAAAAACGTCGCGTTGTCGACCCCTTTTGTACGGCTCGATAATAGGTTTAAAATGAGTCTTGACACAAACATTATCGATCTTTCGGTCTTCAAGCGCGGTGTTTCTTGCGGGTCGATTCATCCTTCGCAATCTCCTGGGAACCTTTCACGCCGCGAATATTTACCTTCGAAGCACTCTCAGAGTTTTTTCTCGACCGGGAGGATTTTGGGAAAAGACTAATGCTCTGCGGTACGCGAACTCGTTAAAAACCTTTCTGTATCGCCCGTTCGAAAGCGAGCTGTCCTTGTCAACTAAAGTCCTACTTTTGTGCCAACAAGACACATAACTCCTGAAAAACCTCAACGACTTTTGGTATTCAGTGATCGTTGTAACGTGCTTCAAATTGGTGGCGTCTTGTCTAAAAGATTTCGGTTCGCGTTGTCGCGTATGATGTTTCGGTTTTCCGCGTATTCTGACAGAGATAGAAGCAGTCGTGTTGAGTGGGGCCCCTTTTGAAGTACTTCTTATCGATCTTGCCCTTTTCTATGCCACTCATCAAAACAATTAATTTTGGATATCCTCGCTGGGGGAATGACGTCATGTTATTGGAGAATGTAAAGTACCGATTCGCAATCGGGGTCATAATCTTCCCAAAAACGATATTTTGGGGTGTTGCAGCGATTTAAGAACTACACTTTTCGAACGCAACCGTGCGACTTTTTAGCAGCTTATCAAACACTTTTTTTTACCGCGTTTGAGGAGCCCAAACATCGCGCGTATAAATTGGTCGGTAGCTCGTACCGTTTTTTCGCACACCTTTGTTACGCGCACGTACTCTGCGTCGTAATTCATCCCGTTCGTCAGGGTTTTGCACGAAAATTCATTTTCTCACTCCCCATTTGACCCCCACGTCCCCCTTTTATAGCTGCGCGGGCTCGCGCTTTGCTCAGTAAAGTCTGAGTTGCAACGGTTTCAACGAAAAAAGGACAGGGGTAAATTAAAACGTGCATAACGCACTTCCGGTCGAGCTTCAATCCCCGGCTACAAATTTTTCGGCCCGGGGAAACCCTTTGGAACACATTGGCAGAGGTGATCAAGGTGTCAACCCTTGGGCCGGCGTGCCGTGAACCGAATTTGCGTCTCTCGGACCGCGAAATCACCGAAACACGCGGCGGATAAAACTCCCGAAAACGAAAACTCGCATCGTCGCAAAAGATCGATCTCGGGGAGAAGCCGCGGCCACAGTTGTCTGGACAGCGTAGACCAAAACGAAGCTCGGCATGGGGTTGAAAACGAAAAAGAGGAAGACGAAAAGGGGGTACTTTCGGCAACGAAACAGGCGTTTTGCCGATTTTTCCAATGCTGGCGCGCTCGGGTCCCCGGTTGGGGGGGCGCTGCTACAAAACGGTAAAAGCAGAAAAGCCGCGCAACGCTTGCAAGAGTCTAGCCACATCGCGCCATGGAAGGGCCGCAACGTTCTCGCCCTTACAATATGGACGAGGAGTGAGGAAAAAAAAAAATTAAAAAACCCAAAGGGGTACTACTTGCATTTCTAAAACTTGCAAAACGTTGCACTTCCTACTTTAAATGTATTTAAACGCAATAATTTCCGATAAATGGCGCCGAGAAAAAAGAGTATCGTTAATCAACAGTACGACGGTCCGGGACCTTGGGGGGCGTATGCAAAAAAAGGAATCGGCAATCTATTTCCAGTTTTGGGAATCTTCCGCCCCCAGAATTGGTGCGATATTTTAATGGCCGAAAAATTTGGGAAAACAAATTTCACCTCTTTCAACTATGATCAAGTATTGCACAGTTGTGCTTGCATTTCCCAGAGGTTTAAATTCTCGGCAAATTTAAAAATGACATTGCGTTATTTAACTCATTTTGTCAAAAATGTCGCTAACACTAACATTACTGGGAGAGTTGTCCTCGCGGGGACCTACTTTCCCCCCCCTAGATTGACGATGCGGACTACGACTCGGTCTGGCGACTTTTAAACTTATCACACATATCGAGTGATTCCTCAAAAAATAAATTTTTCTACGGCAAAGACCGGAAAATTACGATTCCCCAGGGATCGTACGACTGCAAGCAACATGAAATTTTTTAAACGTGCCTTTCCCGAAACTAAAGCTGTTAGATAAAGGGGTCGACGATGAAGATTTCCCAAACGTCTCCGCGCTAATTATAAACATAAAAGCGAGATTAAAAGTGCATCGAAAAAACTTTAAAATGCCCCAAAACCCTTTGGGTCGCTGCTGGGGTTTCCCAAACGTATACGCAACCCGAAAATTTGGGGGAATTGACATGCGATTAATATTATTACGGAACTTATCTTCAAAGGGGTAACGTACCGCGGGTGGGTACACACGGGAAAATCGTTCACACGGTCATAAATTTTCACCGAAGTAACCCCCCTGGATATAAAAATTGGAAACGCCGGCGCGATCATTTTCCTGCCAGTCTGTCGGGGCATTACTGATTAATTTTTCGCGTTGTCGATCAAAGGCGATTGCTCGATTTTCGAGGCAAAGGTACCGTTAATTTTCCCAGACGGGGACGACCAAAAAAACCCCGTGCGACGGGATGCTCGGTTTTTAAAAAACACAAGAACCAATCGGCTAGCGCAACATCATTCGCAATTCAAATCAAAACCCCAGAAGAGACTCACCTCGTCAAACGTTTTCGTTTTTACAATCTTTGGGGTTTCGGTGCGTGCCATCTGAACAAGATGAGATTTTCAACATCGAGGAAGAGCCGTCTTTGACGATCGCATCGTCAAGATTTGGGCTCACACATACAAAACCCTTTGCCAAAACAAAATTTGGACACAGGGGGATAGATAAGAAAACCCCCACAACAACAGATTTGTATACTTGCCGCGAGAGTTTTTATATATCGGGGGGGAACTAAAAATAAAACCCCCAATGAGGGACCAAAGTACACTGGGGAAAATTGTTCGCATTCATGTTTGACGAAAATTTCCCATGACTCGTGGGATGGAATTGACGCACAGAAAAGTAGGAATAACAGTTTCCAAAAACTTGTAACAATCATTCAAAAAACATGGTTATAAAAACGCTGGCGGGTGATCCCATTTCGCGATGGACATTTCCAAAATTTGCGACCGCTTACTGTTGTGGGATTTTGTGATACCAAAAGAGTGTTATTAAGCGCGTCATGAGTTGATTTTAAAAACAATCCGCAAAGACAATATTTCCCCTTTTGGGGATTCTGCCTGGGGCCGTATCACAAAAACAAATCAATGGCAAATGCCACACTGTTTTTGAGGGGAGATTAAGAAGCGTCGATCTGCCGCTCTGGAAACGGGCGTTCCTCACAGGGTTTCCGCCGTGGATCTAACGAATTTCCCCTATTCAGCGACGACCAAGCATTTGGGGGCCCCTTAAGAAAACCCGACTCAACGGGGAAGCCGCATATGTAATTTTTGCTCTCCGACAGGGGGAAAAATATCATTTTTGAGGTATCAGTCGATTCGACGCGTAAATTTTCCACGTGAAACTCTTTCTAACTCGAAATTATCCTACGCCATGATCTGGATTTTGATAAAAAAAGATGGTCTTCTGTACGACCCTACACACTTTTTACAAGAACTATTACGGGTACAATACCCGGTCCATCCACCCTCACCTTTTTCTACAAAACGGTCCGTTTTTTGATTTCGATTGGGTTTTCGAAAAACGAACATCAAAGCGCAACGTGGGTGTGGATTGGAATTTGAGTGTAAGGAAAATTTCCTAATATACCACTGCTACTGCCTCATTAACCTCGTGTGATCCGTACACCCTTGACCCCGTTGTGCGCAAATCACCTAAAAATGTTTTTACACAATACGCTGCGAAAGAGGGGGAGGGGGAATACATAATCAAAAATTGGGTGTCTGAAGATATCGTAATACCTCTCGACTGACTTACACGAAAAATCATGTCCCACCAAAATTTTTTCGATCTGCAGGATTTATCCTGAATAAACGTTTATTTTAAGGAGCGGGAATCCTGAGAAGGGTTATCCTGTCGCCCTATTTCTTCGCATGCCGTGCCATGGGCGTGCTTAAAAGTCGGAAAGGCGCCAGGCCTCTGGCCCAACCAAAATCTCACAGCTTACAATGGAGGGGGAAATGTTCCCCTACGGGATGGCCGCGCTTGATTAGGCACATCGTTGGCTAAAAGAGCAAAAGACGATGAAAAACCTCTCTCTGTATGTAAAAGGACTCAAAACGGAAGGCTGGGCCCAAATAATGGACGATGCAAGCAGCGGGTTTTCCCCTTGAACCCTTGGGTCCCTAATTGGGTGTCCGCATTAAAAAGTTAGATCCCAATTCTCACGGGGTAATAAAAATGTAAAAATTGCGCGTTACAAAATTTTTAAATTTTAATTTGGGGTCGGCCGCAAAAACCCCGGGTTGGATTCGACGATCATCCGTTTTTTTTTAATAAACATTTTTTTACATATTTTTTTTTTTGTTTTTCCTCCCTCACCAATTATATTTTTAAAATTTTTCTCAATATTTTAAAAAATTTCTCTTTTCCCCCCGATATATTTTTCTAAGAAAATTTCCTTTCTCCATATTTTTTTTTTTATCCCCCCTACTTTTAAAAATTCTCTTTTTCCCCCCCGATTATATTTCTAGGGAAACCCCTTCTCCTAAATTTTAAAAAAAATGTTACTCGATTATTAGTCTTTTATACGATTTCTTTTTTCGACTGTTCTGACTGGTGGTTCACTTTTTAATACCCTCGAGAAAAAAATTGTCACCAAAAAAAACCACATGAATTACAATGCCGAACGTGATGAAACGTGCGAGAAGAAATGACAGTAAGTATAACTTTTTCATTTTTTTAATTTTTTTTTTCTATTTTTATATTTTTTTTTGAGTTTTAATTTCTTTTTTCCTAATTTAGTTTTTATTTCTTTTTTTTTAAAATTTTCAGCGTTCGCTGGAGTCTCGTGCGGTTTGATACTAGGAAACTACGCATTGACGGGCCCCGGAATTCAATTCTTCGAAATCGGCATCAATGGGCCCCGATTCCGTGAGAAACGCCATAGGATTATTGGGGGAAAAAAGCTTTAAAACTAAACTCTTGAAACGTGGAAAGGACCTACGACACTCACCTTTCACATTATCTAACAAAGACTCTCCCCCGCAAAGTGTGTATAAATTCAAAGTGCGGGCCCCTAAAAGTACGTTTTCACAAAAAACGACACCAACTCATAATCTCGAATCGGCGAACTTGCGCATATGATGGTCGAATCGACGTTCGTCGTAGTTTGGCTCGATTCATGCTCGAATAATGTTCGATCGATTGACAGCTCTCGCAACGTCGATATCAACATACGCAAATTTTCCAAAATTGCATCCCTGTAACGAATGCAAAAATTGCCGAATGGATACCCTACAAAGCCTTTGACTCACCAACTTGTTGATTGCGACTGGGAGCTTTTGTTTTTTTTATGTAAAAACTTTATATATATTATGTATTAAATATGACAATAAAACTTATATTATATCTGGGGTACTTTATTTGGGGCCCACCCTTCCACTTTGCGAGAGAGCAACCTAGAAAAAAAAGAGAAAAGGGGCCCAGAGGAAATAGGATGTGGCAGGGCGAGAGAGATAGATTCGGCGGCTCGGGGTGAGAGAGATTTGGCTCGGGCCTGCGGCGAGAGAGATTCGGCTCGGGCCTGCGGCGAGAGAGAGACGGCGAATTAAGACGCGAGAGAGAGAGAAAGAAGACGGACTGCAGCGAGAGGCGCACGCGAGAGAGGGAGTCGCGTTAATCATCGCTGTCATCAGACTGTACCTCGACACCTGCACACAGAAATATAATAAATTAAAAATATAGTCATTTTTTTTTCTTTTTTTGACATATTATATATACTCACGTCCTTGACAGGTGGAACATGTGTTGGCCAGGTAAAATACGTATAATTTCCCCTGGCAAACGGGGGCAACGCAGTTCTGGTGCGTTAACATACCGCGATGGTCGTGTGGCTCTCGATGGTCGTGATCGAGATGAATCTGTCCCTGTTTCTCATGAAACAGGGCATACAGATTCGACACTGACCCCCAATAGTGCGACGTATGTCATGACATACGACGTTACAGTGCATACCTCGTGTGTTCGTCGAGGGATGCAACTGCTCGTATGTCATGCATGCGCGAGTGGCACGACTCCGAACAGCGTTGTCGCTATCGTACCCATCGTCCGTGCAAATCTTCTTCCTCCTCTTCTTCTTCTTCACTATCATCATCACCATCATCATCATCATCATCCTCTTCTTGATCTTCATCGACGATGGGTTGCGATATTGACCTCCATCTTCCTCAATATCATCTAGTAGGATATTCACATCCCTGTCATAGTCGGGGTCGTACATTGCCACATCGCTGTCGCTGTCGCTGTCGTCGGAGATTGTTTTATCTTCAATCTTGTCATCAGCAATTGTGATCACCTTCATCTCATCGTCGCTCTTACGCGCTGCGTTCTCCATTTTTTATCACAAAAAACTATTTACTACTCGCTCACTACTATGCTCGCAAATGTCACCGTACTATGACCCGGCAGTGGCATCGGTCCTCAATATATATCTCGTTCAGCCCTTTGTGCTTCACATGCGATCGAACTTATCTCAGAAAGAAAGATGATCGGTCATAAAAGAGCAGGCCGCTGCAGCAGTTGATTATTGTTTTGTTTACACCTCGTGAAAATGTCTTGACACATTCACTACAATCCTCTCTTTCACGCGTGATAAAACTTATCTCATAAACACTGCATATACTCTTCGCATATATTGTACACTTATTTTAATCAGACAAATAAATAGGTTGCAACAAGTAATCTGACGATGACGATGACGACGATGGCGGTGGTGACGGTTCTCTCCTATCTGACTCCTCATTTCTCTGGTCCGAATCATAATCAGATGATTGTGTTTTGCATGATACCGGTGAAGGCATATCCATGTCGGCAAAATAAAGGTTGTCCACAGTGAAATATTCTGCACAATTTTTGTAGCGACGCTGATAACATGCGACTCGCTTGTGTCGTTTAGACGATCTGGTGCATTTGGATAACCCACCAGTCACTCTTAAAATGTCTTCGTGAATTTCTAGAAAATCGGCAACATCTCTTGTACGCGGTTTTTGCACACCAAGTTCGCGATTTCTTACGAATTGCACAACCGAAGTCCACCGCTTCACGTTTAAAATGAAACGGGTCATCTTTTTTTTTATCATAATAGCATTCATCGAGATGTCTATACCATCTCTCAACATTCTCAAAAACACCTCGAATGATCTTTTACCGCGTTCTCCATTTTTGTAAAAATTCACTTGTACTGCATAGAAATAACTACTTAATTGCACACTAAATTTTTTCTCACAGCTATTTTTCCTTGAAGAAAGCATGCGCTCGCCAGTGGTACTATGGCCCGGCCAGCGGCATCGATTCTCATTATATATCCCAATCAACCCTTTGTTCGTCAACGTACGAACGAGAAAAATTTAGATGATGTAAATTTTCGGCGCTTGTTTTGTTTATAAATTCCTGCAGCCGCTGGTTATCGGCGCTGGTATTTCTTCCTAAGATAAACAATAAAGAACCGCCGCTTATTGGGGAGGTACCGCGAGGGTGATATACAATCCCATGCAAACTACATGTCGCAGGGCCGCAAGCGGCGAGGTTGCAGGCAGCGAGGGTCGCAAGCGGCGAGGTTGCAGGCAGCAACTTGTTCGCCCTGAAACTTTACCCGCTGATATTTCTTAGAAATATACGTATAGATCATGTATCAACCCCCTTGATTGTCGGCGTATGCCAAGCGGTGGCCTTTCTTAAAATTTGATTATCTTTGATTTTCAGAGAACTGATTGTCGGCGTTCGGATCCAAGCGGCAGCCCTTCTTAGAATTTAATTATATTTCTTAGAAATATACTGATAACGTATGGGGGAAGAAACGCAACCCCCTTGATTGTCGGCGTATGCCAAGCGGTGGCCCTTCTAAAAATTTGATTATATTTTTTAGAAATATACAGATAACGTATGAGGAGAAGAAACGCAACCCCCCCCCCCCTGTAGGCCCCTCGCCTCCTGGCCGAATTTCTTAGACTTTATTTTTCCCCAGCAAGATCGTCCACGTCCTTCGTGGCCAATATTTACAAGCCCATTGTTTGCCACTTTTATTGCCTTCCTCGACAATCTCCTCATAAATCACGTACTTTCCTCTCGGCATGGCTTCCGAAATAATACATAAAAACAATAAAAATAAAACGCGTTCCTCATTATATATATTTTCGCGCCGCTAAGTCTCTCGGGGTTCGCGTTTGCTCTCTCTCTCTCTCTCTTTCTCTCGCTCTCTTGGCGCGGGCCGCTCGGCTTTTTTGGTTCCGCGTCGGGGAATGCACGTGCGTCGGGACAACCACGTCACAGTATATACTGACATATGTACGTGCATTTGAATAGTTATAAGTATTAAATAGTTAAAATTAATGATGACTAAACAAACCAAGAAAGACGATGACATTTCTCTTTTTTATGCGTCCATTCACTATAACTCATTTTCACGATACCATCCTTTGCCTTTTTGATCATGTCATTGTGTCCTGAAAATATATTTAAAAAGTGATAATTACTATTAGAAGATTCAAACGATTAATGAATCAATAATAACAAAGAATCGCAGCAAGAAGTTAGTGTTATAATAAATAATTTATTATATAAAAACAGTTCAGACGTTAATCTCTTTCAGATTATCCTCTGTGCAGACTATTAGTATAATCCCATTAAAAGAGACATCACAGATGTAGAAAAAAGCGCTAAGTTTATTTGTTTTTCGCTAGCAAAAATAGTTCTTTACAATAATCAAAATATTATCTTCTCAAAAATTGTTTATAATCAAAATAATTCTTGCAAAGAATAATCACCATCAAAAATATTTTCTTAAAAATTATATTTATAAATTATATTTTATTTTTTTAAATAATACTAGAAAAAAGTAAAAATATTAACATCAAAAAGTAGTGAAATAAAAAAATTGCGTTAAATAATTATATAGTATAATAATACGAGAAAAAAGCTTAAAATATTAGCATCAAAAAGTAGTGAAATCAAAAAGTTGCACTAATTGTAAGTAAATAACAACTAATATACATATAATATTTAAATGAATTTTCCATAATGATACAAATGTATAATTATTGCTTTATTTTAAAATGTTTATAAATATACAGGGTGTCCCATAATTCGCGAACCACCTTTCATGGGCAGATAGAGCGTGTTAAACTGAATAGAAAAGTCCTGTATCATTTTGCGATATTCGCAATAATTATTGAGTTATTTATTAAAATATCTGTATATAGTATAATATAATATAGTATAATTAATAATATAATATAGTATATATAGTATAGTATAATTAAAATATCTATATATAGTATAATAAAATAAATTTACTAAAATATATATTTATTTGTTTCTCTTTAAATTTAAACAACATGAATAATTATGTAATTAACTTAAACTTAAATATATATATACATTGTAAAATTATATATTTTTTATAAAATATTTAGATAAATACGTATATATAATATATAATACAATAAATTTGTATGGTAGAAACTTTTGCGGTTCAAGAGTCCCACCGATCTTTTGTTTTTCGTTTTCGTGATTAGGTATTTCGAGTTTGTAGAAAAATAAAATTACACTTTTGATGGGAAAAAGCCTGTGCGGCATAAAAAACCCATTTTATTTTGAAATGTATTGTATGTGTATCGTATAAGGATTGTCGCTTGCTTTTCGTGCTCGGCACGAAGATCGGCCTGCACGATCCGTTGTAATACACGCATTCACTCTGGAATTTTGCGAGGCGATTAACACATAATACAAGAAAACGCACAAATCAGATCACGCAATGACATATAAAACGTATACAAGAAACGTATAATATCAGATCACGCAATTATTGCTACACAAAGAAAGAAACGATTCGCACGTGTGCACACGTTGGAAGCTACTTCTCGAATGAATCCTGTACGCACAAGACACACACATTGTTGCGCTGTGGCGCGATAATTTTTTGATTGGCGCTGTCGTACTAGCGGCCGAGAGAGCTTTTTATCTATGCGCTCATTAATTACCGACCGTCGTATATTAGTTACAGAACGAAACTCAAATAAACTAAATATTAAGAATAACGAATATTCATTGTCCTCAAACGGGAAAAACTAAATTATAACTTAATCATTAGACTCGTGAATATTTCGCATAAATATATTCGCCATTCACCAAACAAAATTATTTATCTCTAAATAATGATTTAATTCAAATATTTTAAACGTAATATTCAAAAATAGTAATATAAGGTAACAAAAAATGGTAACAAAAAATAAATTTAGGAAAATTAAAGATTTAAAGTTAAATAAAAATTTTAAATTTAAATTAAAAATAAAAGTAAAAAAAGTAAGGTACAAAAAATATTTAGCGCTGTTTTGTATTGTAGCTCTTTGACTGCGAAACATACTTAAAAATGATAATCAGTAACAAAATGTGTACTATACAGGATATATCAGAAATCACCATCCTATCTTTGAGAGAGTGAATCGATGAAGTCAATTAAGTCGAAGTTAAAGAATCGTGAAATTACATTCGAATCTTCTTTATAATAGTATATTAGCTAACAAATGCGGGGGGATCGTAAATCGGCCAAGAGTGCGGAAGTTGGCGCATAAGACAAAGCCGAGTGTGACAATCCGCACGATCGGCCGATTACGACCCGCACATGTGGCTACGATATTTTGTGGAACCGGTGCGTGGAAAGAGAGTCCCTTTCTAAAATCCCCATTCATGTGCGGAAAGGGCGACTTTCCGCGCGCCGATTGCACAAAAAAATTTATAATAAAAATAATGCGCTTTAAATATTTATCTTGAAATTCTGATTGCGATCAGGGAGACATTGCAGATGCTTTAAGACATGTATTAGGATTGTGGCGATAAATGCCAACAAACATATTAAAGTACATATAATATAAAATTTACACGAAATAAAAATATATGACAAGCGACGAGTGTTAAGGATATCGCGACCGGTGACACAAAATAATAAATAAATAAATAAGCGTCTAGCATGACAAGGTAGATTGTGATTTCCGAACAGAAATAAAAAGCGAAAGTTCTTCATAATAATAGATAGGCTAATCACCTAAAAATAAAAAATAAAGTCGTGAAAAATCGAGAGAAGCAAAGACAATACGCGGCCTCGAAGGGCAGATAGATTTGACTCGCGCTCGCGATACAGGTTTTCCTCGTGGAGAGTTAAAGTCTGTATTTGAATATAATCCGAATAAACGCAGTGAAAGACAATATAATTATAACACCTAATAACTATTCCGTCTTAACGATCTCTTCCCGATTCGCAATATTGTTAGAAACATAATTATCGAGCTAAGCTACACGCTCGCCCCAAAGTGGTGAAGCCCGACGTGATCAAGGTGACGCGAAGTGGCTGTGGACATTGCCGCGAGTCGGATCTTGGAGAGTGCATTTTTTGAAAAAGTGACAGTATGGTGTTGACGCGTGGACGATGGAGCTGCCCCTCCGTTAATACAAATCGAGCAGCCGAGACGAGATGCACTGCCTGTGCCTAGGGGACCGCAACAAGCGGTTGAACGACTAGCGGTTCATTGCGGGCGCCGAGGTAAATCGCGTAGGCATGAGAATGCAGGAAGAATTACTTCCGGGAGATCCGGAACTGTGTTCATATCATGATCGGAGCTTCCAGGCCTCTGGGGAATTACTACGGACGCGACAAGTTCGGTTACGTTCTTACGGCGATCGGTCGCGACACGCGATGGAGGGTATCGCAACATAATAATGAACCGCCAGCGGAACGCGCGTACGAAACTTTAGATGCGAGCTCATAAACAAGACTGAGTTTATCGCAGGAGCACAGACGCGACGGCTTCTGGAGCATTAGGAGATAGGCGAACCCAAACCGACACAATTTTTGCGGCACCCTTTGAGGTTTGCCGGTAATGTCGTCGGGGATGAAGTCCTGCGAACCATTTGGTTAAGTCGACTACCGGTTTATTTCAGCCGCATCTCGTAACGCGCGGGGGGAGATACGCTGAGACGCTCGCGGATATGACGGACGCGATCGTGGAGGCAACGAGAGCGCCCGCGGTGCACTTCGCGAAACGGCTCGGCCGACACGTTCGCGGTGCCGACGGGAAAAGGAATAGCTGCACTGGAGGCGAGAATCAATGTGGGAAATGACTCAGATGCGTATGGCCATGCAGCAAGAGTTCGCAGAACAAATGACCGGCTTGCGAAAATGCATTGAGGTTAGGAGAGCGAGAACCCGCCGAAGCAACGGCGGTTGGCCGTCGCGGGGGGAGCGTTCGCGATCGCGCTCTCGAGTCCGTGGTCACGCGTCAAACGGTCTTTGTTATTACCATGGAGATTCGGACCGGACGCACGAAGATGTGGCTCCCGTGTGCCGGACGCCGCAGGAAAAGCGATGGCCCGTCCACTGATGGCGGCCGGTAATCAAGGCCAAGATTCGCGCCGTCTGTTCGTTGACTGACCGCGACACGCGAATTAACTTCCTCGTGGATACAGGCGCAGACCTATGCGTTTTTCCTCCAGGACGGG
>NW_028189374.1:0-5000 GCF_048542155.1 Nylanderia fulva
TTGCCAAAATGTTTTCATTAATCAAGAACGAAAGTTAGAGGTTCGAAGGCGATCAGATACCGCCCTAGTTCTAACCATAAACGATGCCAGCTAGCGATCCGCCGAAGTTCCTCCGATGACTCGGCGGGCAGCTTCCGGGAAACCAAAGCTTTTGGGTTCCGGGGGAAGTATGGTTGCAAAGCTGAAACTTAAAGGAATTGACGGAAGGGCACCACCAGGAGTGGAGCCTGCGGCTTAATTTGACTCAACACGGGAAACCTCACCAGGCCCAGACACCGGAAGGATTGACAGATTGATAGCTCTTTCTTGATTCGGTGGGTGGTGGTGCATGGCCGTTCTTAGTTGGTGGAGCGATTTGTCTGGTTAATTCCGATAACGAACGAGACTCTAGCCTGCTAAATAGGCGTACCTTATGGTATCGCGAAGGCCCCCGGCTTCGGCTGGCGGGTTTTTACTACCAACGTACAAACAAATCTTCTTAGAGGGACAGGCGGCTTCTAGCCGCACGAGATTGAGCAATAACAGGTCTGTGATGCCCTTAGATGTTCTGGGACGCACGCGCGCTACACTGAAGGAATCAGCGTGTGTTCCCTGGCCGAAAGGCCCGGGTAACCCGCTGAATTTCCTTCGTGCTAGGGATTGGGGCTTGCAATTGTTCCCCATGAACGAGGAATTCCCAGTAAGCGCGAGTCATAAGCTCGCGTTGATTACGTCCCTGCCCTTTGTACACACCGCCCGTCGCTACTACCGATTGAATGATTTAGTGAGGTCTTCGGACTGGTGCGCGGCAATGTCTCGGCATTGCCGATGTTGCCGGGAAGATGACCAAACTTGATCATTTAGAGGAAGTAAAAGTCGTAACAAGGTTTCCGTAGGTGAACCTGCGGAAGGATCATTAACGTTCCGGAAGGTCCTGCTCTGCGTCGAGAGTCCTCTCTTTTGGGAGAGACGCGCGCTCGCAGCAGTCGGCGACTAAATGGACGCGCTGAAAAGGCGCTCTCAGAGAAAAAGAAAATAACGGATTTGACGGAATTTGTTGTTGTGTTTTGATATAACGACGGACGCCGTCGCGCCTCTCTGACCGAAAGTAGTAGGCAAGCAGAGCAGCGCGCTCGGCGGTGTTCGACGACGATTCGGAGCGAGACGCTTCGCGATCACGCTCGTGTGTGTGCCATTCTCCGGCCACACACACACACAGAGCGTCGATTCGGCGTTGAGCGCGAACCGGTGGTAACCTATGCCCGCGCACGCGTGTGTGCAGCACCCACGACGTTCGTCGACGCGCGCCCTCCCCGTTGTCGCGGGGCAGCGGTCAGCGTGCCGAGAACACACGGTGTGCGACCGCGAGTGCCGAGCGAGAGGACCCCCATATATTATTATAATATATATATATAACACAGAGAAGGGATCGATGATATTTCGACCAATCTGTCAACTGTATCGGTCCGACGGTTTCTTCAAAGAGCTTCCGCCCCGGCTCTCCCGTTGCGGGAGAGACGCTCCTGAACGAGAAACACACAACTCTATCTTTGTGCCGTAGCCTTCCCTGGCGGGAGGCGGCGGTCCGCGCGCGTCCTCGGACGCGCGCGGACAGGCTGATCGAAGAGCCACCACGATTATTCTCTCTCTCTCTCTCTCGTCCGAGAGAAGAGACCACGATGGTTGAACGAGAAGCGCGTTTCTTCGCGAACGCAAAAATTTCGAACGATTACCCTGAACGGTGGATCACTTGGCTCGTGGGTCGATGAAGAACGCAGCTAATTGCGCGTCAACTTGTGAACTGCAGGACACATGAACATCGACATTTCGAACGCACATTGCGGTCCACGGATACAATTCCCGGACCACGCCTGGTTGAGGGTCGTTTTAGTACCCCTAAACTGCTTGCGCCCGAAAAGCGCGCACGGCCACGACGCGGGCGACCAGAGAATGGCGCGCGCGTCGCCTGTGCCCTGTGCAACGCTTACAATGGGCGTACGAGCGATCGTTGGACGTTCGCCCGAGGTGTCTGTGCCGCGCCGACCGGCCGCGGTGCAAATCCTGGCGTCGTCTGAAATGACACACCGAAATAATAATAATAATGAGGAGGAGAAGCGCACAAGCGTGTAAAACGTTGGCGAACGCGCGCCCAGAGAATGCTGCGCAAATTAAGAGGGGGAGCGTGTTTGTGTATCCAAGTCGTGTGTGTACGCGAGAGCCGAGGAGAAATGGGATGAGAGTAAGAGCGCGCGCGAAGGGAGCAACAAACGGCCAAAAAAAGGGTCAGGACGGTGAATGGCACCGCTTTCCCTAGAGCGGCGCGTGCGTCGTTGTCTCCCGAAAGTAGGTAGCGCTTGTCTCACCGTCTCTCCTCTCCGTACATCACACAGACTGACCGGACTGCTCTCGCACTCTGTGCCGCGTCTCTCGGTGCGATAGCGCTCGCGCGTCTTATGCCGAGGCGCCCTTGCCCGCACACATAACGGTATTACGGAGAAATATACGGCGCGTCGTCGTCCGGCGGAGAGAGCATTCGTAATCCTTTACCTCTTTACGGAGAAGGGTTTTGAATCGCGAGCCGACCGCGTGTCCGAGTCCACGAAATTTTCGTAAAGCGAAAAAAGGGGACCGGCGCGCCGCGTCGTGTACTCGTCGAATCGATTCCGCCCGAATTTCGTATATGAAAGAGAAGGGAGAGCCGAGAATCTCGAACCCCGCGATATATCGTCTCCATTACCACCAACGAGTGTGTGTGCGGTTAGCGCCCCGGCGATTTGCCTTCTCGCGTATTTCGTGTGCTGCCGCTGCTGCTCTCTCGTTCGACGCTCACTCTCTCTCCCTCTTATAATATATATTATAGAGGAGAGACGACGATGAGCGACGCGGAGGAGGCAAACGGCTACGAAAACTCACTATGCGACGACCTCAGAGCAGGCGAGATTACCCGCTGAATTTAAGCATATTATTAAGCGGAGGAAAAGAAACTAACCAGGATTTCCTTAGTAGCGGCAAGCGAACAGGAAAGAGCCCAGCACAGAATCCCGCGGTTCCGCCGCAGGGAAATGTGGTGTTTGGGAGGATCCGCTTATCCCGAGGTGCCGCGTCGCGTCCAAGTCCATCTTGAATGGGGCCACTTACCCGTAGAGGGTGCCAGGCCCGTAGCGACCGGTGCGCGCCTCGGGAGGATCTCTCCTTAGAGTCGGGTTGCTTGAGAGTGCAGCTCTAAGTGAGTGGTAAACTCCATCTAAGGCTAAATACGACCACGAGACCGATAGCGAACAAGTACCGTGAGGGAAAGTTGAAAAGAACTTTGAAGAGAGAGTTCAAGAGTACGTGAAACCGTTCAGGGGTAAACCTAAGAAACCCAAAAGATCGAACGGGGAGATTCATCGTCAGCGGCGCTGGCTTCGCGTCGGTCGGCGATGTCCCGCGGAGTCCTTGTGGCTTGCGCGCGGGCACGCTACCGTGCGCCGATGTCCGGCGCTCGTCGTCGTGCACTTCTCCCCAAGTAGAACGTCGCGACCCGCTGGGTGTCGGTCTACGGCCCGGGTGCGGTGTCTGTCGCGTCGCCGGTAAAACGGCACGCGACAAACCCTCGGTCGCCCGGCCGGCTGCTCGGCGGTACGCGCAAGGTATCAGGCCGCACTATTCACGGTGCGTCGAGACCGTCGCAAGCGCGCGCCACGGTACTCGGAGATTACGGACTTCGCGCCGTCCCCGGTCCTGGCCCGCTGTTGGTTACAGTACGGTACACCTTCGACAGGCCTGCGAACGTCTCCCGCGGTCTCGCGGGAGACCGATACCGGTCGGCGACGCTACTGCTTTGGGTACTCTTAGGACCCGTCTTGAAACACGGACCAAGGAGTCTAACATGTACGCGAGTCATTGGGACTTGTCGCGAGACCTAAAGGCGTAATGAAAGTGAAGGTCGGCCCTGGCCGTCGACCTAGGGAGGATGGGCCGCGTCGCGATGCGGCCTCGCACTCCCGGGGCGTCTCGTTCTCATCGCGAGAAGAGGCGCACCCAGAGCGTACACGTTGGGACCCGAAAGATGGTGAACTATGCCTGGTCAGGACGAAGTCAGGGGAAACCCTGATGGAGGTCCGTAGCGATTCTGACGTGCAAATCGATCGTCGGAACTGGGTATAGGGGCGAAAGACTAATCGAACCATCTAAGTAGCTGGTTCCCTCCGAAGTTTCCCTCAGGATAGCTGGCACTCGGCCGTTCCGCACGGAACGCGCGCGAGTCTCATCTGGTAAAGCGAATGATTAGAGGCCTTGGGGCCGAAACGACCTCAACCTATTCTCAAACTTTAAATGGGTGAGATCTCTGGCTTTCTTGAATTATGAAGCCACGAGCATCTACGGATCAGAGTGCCAAGTGGGCCATTTTTGGTAAGCAGAACTGGCGCTGTGGGATGAACCAAACGCAGAGTTAAGGCGCCCAACTCGACGCTCATGGGACACCATGAAAGGCGTTGGTTGCTTAAGACAGCAGGACGGTGGCCATGGAAGTCGGAATCCGCTAAGGAGTGTGTAACAACTCACCTGCCGAAGCAACTAGCCCTGAAAATGGATGGCGTTGAAGCGTCGAGCCTATACTCTGCCGTCAGCGGCAAGTGGGGCGGCAACCGGGAGCGGGCGTTAGTCTTCTCTCGCGTCGTCACGAAGCCCTGACGAGTAGGAGGGTCGCGACGGTGAGCGCAGAAGGGTCTGGGCGCGAGCCTGCCTGGAGCCGCCGTCGGTGCAGATCTTGGTGGTAGTAGCAAATACTCCAGCGAGGCCCTGGAGGACTGACGTGGAGAAGGGTTTCGTGTGAACAGCCGTTGCACACGAGTCAGTCGATCCTAAGCCCTAGGAGAAATCCTATGTCAATGACGGCGTACAATATACTCGAGTGTCGAGAAATAATAATAAATATTATACGAAAGACACACGCCCGTCGGGCGAAAGGGAATCCGGTTCCTATTCCGGAACCCGGCAGCGGAACCGCATACAATTCGGGCCCTCGTAAGAGTGTT
>NW_028189374.1:10000-25575 GCF_048542155.1 Nylanderia fulva
TTAATTAAATGAGGACGCATCGGAAAGTTTATTCGTGCAAACACTCCGGCTTCGCTTATCGGCATCCTGCCTGCATTCGTCCACGTATCGGTCGTAGAATCTCGAAGATTGTGCATCCGACGAGTGGTAACCGGGAATTAGCAGATATCGTAATAATCGTGTCGCGCGGTCGTGCGGAGCGTCGAAAAGTACGAAACCTTTGTCCGAAACGTATTTCCGTATCGTAGCATTATCTCCTCGTAGCGGCGCTACTCGCCGTCAAGTGCCCCGGAGGTACCGCCGGCGGGCGACGGACTTGGTGAAATCATTCGGTCGTCCGGAGGTGTCGCCAGTCCCGGAGGTGCCGTCCGTCCCCTAAGTTGACGCCGGCCGTTATGTGGTGCCGCACGTATAATCACGCCCGTAACGAGCCGTCTCGGTTGCCGCGCGCGTGATTTCGCATCGGGCGAGTGTTCCGTACCGTAATCGCGGTCACCGCAGCTTGCGTGTTGCGTATCATCCGTAATAATTCGAAATATATGTCTCCGACACGTGGGTTTGAGAGACACGTTTCGAGTTAGTAATCGGACAGCGCCCTCATGTCGAGCGAGCGCCGAATATTAAGTAACTTTCGTCCGAAACGTTTTTACGTAGCTCTCCTCGTTGCGGCGCCGTAAATCGTCGTTAAGTGTTCCGGAGGTACCGCCGGCGGTCGTCTGACATCGAGAGATCATTCGGTCGTCCGGAGGTGCCGCCCGTCCCGGAGGTGTCGCCGGTCGGCCGTGGTTCCCGGAGGTGTCGCCCGGTCCGAAGGTGTCGCCGGTCGGCCGTGGTTCCCGGAGGTGTCGCCCGGCCCGGAGGTGCCGCCCGGCCCGGAGGTGCCGCCGGTCGGCCGTGGTTCCCGGAGGTGTCGCCCGGCCAGGAGGTGCCGCCCGACCCGGAGGTGCCGCCCGGCCCGGAGGTGCCGCCCGGCCCGGAGGTGCCGCCCGGCCCGGAGGTACCGTCGGTGCTTATACCTTATTGTCCCGGCATTTCGTTTGTTTCCTTCTTAATTAATGCTAATTATCGTTGTTTGACATTCGCCATACGGCTATCGTGATAATATTTTATCGTACAATAGGACTTTTCAATCGTTCGCTCTCCGCGACAATGTCTCGATTGAACGCGCCTTTCGGCGCTCGCGCTCGCATACGGCCGTGCGTAGGACCGTGCGTCGCCGACCGCCTGGCCGGCCGGTTGGGTACTATAAGAGATACGTCGCGCTCGGCGCGTCGAACGAGTCGAGCGAGTCCGGACGAGTCGTAAACGTACTTTCTCGAGTCTCTCGCCACTCCGGCGTGTTTCGACCGCTCTCCGTACCGTCGCCGACCGCTTGGCCGGTCGGTTGGGTACTATAAGAGGTAGGAGAGATTAATATTGTACGTGTCGCTCTCTCGACGTTGACAAACGAAGAATCGCCCGAACGGGTCGAGAACGGATTTTGTCGAGTCGCGACTCTGACACGGAGAGAACATTTATATATAAAATGTTTGATTTTGGAAACCACGAATATATAAAATAATATACGATCGTCGCAGAACGCGCCGCCGCCAAGTCTTCTCATGCTTGGAGGTTGCGTGTCTCGCGAGAACGTACGTTCGACTCTCGCGTCGTCTCGTATTCCTCTTCGCCGGGGATTACGGTGCGGCTCTTCTCGTTCGTCGCCGAACGCGCGCAAAATTAACGCACACTTATTTATTACGAGCACAGCATTGCCACGAGTCGGTGTCGCAAGACCGAATGGCTCTTATGTGGCGCGCACGCCTCTAGTGTGTTGGCCGCGCGGTTCCCTCTCGTTTCGTACGCAGCAGCGGAATCGTCGCGCTTACCGAGCATCTACTCCACGGATACGAGTTTGCGGGAAGAGTTGCTTCTTCCCGCTCGCTTTGTACGCCGTAGCGAAATCTTATTGCTGGTCGTGTGCGGTTAAACGCGTACGAACCAGACAGAACAGTCCTCGACGTCTAAGCATCGCCATCGTCGATCTAGCGTCAGGGTGAATCGCGCGGTCTCTCGAGACCGCGCATCATAACATTTGGGAGAATAAGAACACGAGTATTTTGATCTTGTGGATTTTTGAACGGAGAGGAGGAGGAAGAAGAGGAGAGGCGGCGGCGTCGGGGGTTTACTCTCGCCTCCGTCGTTCTCTCGTACGCTTTACATAATAGCGTTAAACACAGCAGAGTGTCGCCGACCGGCTGAGCAAGACCGGCGGCAAATAAAATGGCACATACGAGCGAGTCGCGCGCGCGTCGGTGTTTCGGCATCGAACGCGCGCGCGCGCGAAAAAGAGCTAGCGACGAGTCTTCGGGCTCGCTCGCGAGTTACTCCCTTGCGAGTAACCGAACACGAAGCTCCCTGGTTGATCCTGCCAGTAGTCATATGCTTGTCTCAAAGATTATAAATGTAATTTATTTAATTACATTTTTATTTTTTAAATAATACATATATACGTTCCAAAAAATATAAGCCATATTATTAATATGTACGTGTGTGTGGGTGTATAACTATCATTTAATACACATTCACGTTAAATCACATTATTTAATCATATTTAATAACTATATCACTAACATATATAATTAATACTTATAATAAATCATTTTTAAAGTAATTTTTTTTAAATTCTAGTTATCATTTTATCAAAATTATGAAAAAAAATTGATACAATTGTTAGAAAACTTAAATGTGCATAACTTTTTAATATATAGGCATTAATAAAATAAACATAGTGATTGTTAATTTTTTATGCTACAGCTACGCATAAAAGTACTAAAATGCTTAGAACTTTAAATTACTTTAATATTCAACTGTATATATTATTATAACTTTTCTCGTTTTATACTATATTTAAAAAATAATATTTAATAATTACTTTATTGCACTTACAACTATGCATATGTATTTAATACTGTAACCATTTAAATAATAAAATATATATATAATTACTGTGTATGAAATTAATACATTCAAAGTAAAAAAAGTACATATGCAAAAATAAACTCTATAAAATCTATAAATAAACGTAATAATAATAAACTGTGCAATAAACGTAATAATAAACGTTCAAATATTTTATTTATTATATATTAAAATTATTCTATTTAATAACCTGTCCTTTTCTTGTTTAGATCTCCTCATTTTCGCATCTCTTCTTTTGTTCTTTCTTTTTCCTAAAAAGAAATATGTGATTGTTATACATAGGTGCAATAAGTCAATTCTGCAATAAATATTCTATACAAAAATAACAATAAGTTCTTAAATGTTGTATTTAATTTAAAAAAACTAATACACGCAATAATGAACAGATAGTGCATGTGTTCACCCTCTTTAAAATCAGTTTCTTATAAAAATAAAAAGTTTGAGATAAGATGATAAAATAGTTAAATTGAGGTATATTATATATAACTTACAAATCTCGGTCAAATCTCTGCTTGGCTAAAATTAGCCATCTTGCAATTATATCCTCAACTTCCTTATTTGTTAAATTGGTTCTTGAAGTTCGCGCAGCATCTAACAACAAGTTTAAACAGATATGTGTGGTTATAGATTATATAAAAATTTAAAGCGACTTAATTTTATATATATATATATGTATATATGTATATATACTATTCAAAATTATTTTATATTCCTATGATTACATATTATTGAATAATGATATTAGAGTTCTAATAGCATCATCCAATATAACCATGCATAGAATGCTATATATAAAGTGTCAAAAATATGTCAATAAAAACATTTCTGTGATTAAATATTTATATACTTACTTATGATACATATAGTAATGCGAAGATTTTTAAAGGCATTTTTCAATTTTGCACCAGCCCAACTATATTCCATTGCTAATTTATTTGTTAAAATATGTTTCATCATGTACGAAATCACATCATGATGATCCTTACCTCCTAAAAAGCTCAATTGTCTTGTCTAAAAATATAAAATAATTTAATTAATATTAGTTTATGATCTAAAAATATCAAAATAATAAACATTTGTTTTTCTCTTATAAAAAAAGTTAACATTACTTTTCTTTTAACTTCTTTAAAATTATTTAACATTATATAAATAAATAAATATGTCCAAAATATTGCTTTTTATAAGACATTTCAATAAAATGTTTCTAATCGTAAGTATAAAATGATAATATTTTGTATATACCATTTCTGTAGCAACACATTTGTTTTTTAATTGATTATCAATTCTCTGTAATTGTTCTACGGTATCTGCTGGCAAATCGAAATCATAATGTTCATTTTTTTTTAAATCCGTTTCCTCATTTTTTCTTATGTGATTATCCAACTTTATTAAACGTTTATCAATTGTTGTAAGATTTAACAATACTGCATTTAGTTTCCTGATAATTAAATTATGAAAATCTGCAAAAATAATTGACACATATTATTGTTATCTACTCATTGTCAGATTATATAAATATTACGAATTATATACCATTTTAAATATATGTTTACAGTGATATAAATAAAAAAAGTTAAAACTTTAATAATATATATATATATATATATAGGTAAGCTTTTACAAAAATTTAAAATTAATAACAGATATATTTTTACCTACATCAATCTCAGCATTACAAGTATCGGATGTAGATATTGTATCTGAATTTTGTGGAACAAGGTCATCTTTATTTGCTGTTCGATGTTCTTGTGAACTTATAGATTTACTATATGTAACTGCAGACTTTTTAGACTGAATATTAATTATTTTTTCATTACTTATTTGTATCGGAGGCTTAGTTATTTTCTTATAATTTTTTATCAGTGGTTTTTTTATTTCATAAGTCATTTTGCTTTTATTTAAATCGTTTGATATATTAGAAGCTTCATCTAAATCATTGCTTGTGTCAGTTCTATCTGAATTATCAGAAGAACTTGAAATTTTTTTTACTCGATTCATTTTCTTATCACCTTGTATTAATGGTGTCTTTATTTCACAGATTTTGCTCTTATTTATTGTTAAAGCTTTTGGTGTATTAGGAAAATTATCTAACTCTAAATCATTGCGAGTTTTTAATTTATTGATGCTTGTGTCGCTTGTATCAGAATTATCAGGAGATGAACCTGTATTTTTTTTTGCTCGTTGATATCTCGATTTTTTGAGGTTATTTCCATCATCACCATCTATATCGGATATTTGTTCAGCTAATTTAAGTTTGTCTATAGCTTTATCATATGTATCTAAAACGTATAAAATTTTTGAATATTAAAAATTAGATTTTTGTTTTTATATATTTTATAATCAAATATCACTTAAAATTTAAATTTTAATATATACTTTTAATACATATATATTATAATTTTAATTTATATAATTTTTGATAAAAAAATAAAATACATTTTTTATATTACTAACCGCTGCTACCAAAAATACGGATTATTTTATATAATTGCCAATCATCAGAAGGAAATATTCTTTTCATAATTGCTTTATTTATCTTAATTTGACTTGTATATGATGGCCATTTACATTCCTTATTATTTTCAGTTAACCATTCAGAAGGAACAATTTGTAAACCATCTTCGAACTCCACAATATTATACGCCATAATAACTGTAAATAAAAATTGATCAGCATTGAAATTATAAATAATCTATGATGTAAATAATATGATAAAAATGTGACGATAATAATAATAATAATAATAATAATAATATTTGCAATTTATATTAGAGTATTATAATTACGTTTAATTATTTAATTACAAATGCAAATTAATATTAAACATGTATTATTCAGTTGTGTGTAACATCGGAAATATAATATAATTTTTTTTATAAGGCATTTTCAACATTTTTGCTCTAATTTTATCAAACTCCCATGTCTGAAGATGAGAATATTCAGACATGATACCAATATTTAAAGTTAATGACGAAATAGGCTGTGTATATAAATCTTCCACTAACACAAGTACTTTGCCAATAGCATACATTTTATTGTCATTAGATTTAATGAAATTTAAAATTGACATTATTTGTCCATTTTCAAAAGAAATGCAATTATTTTTTGGATCATCACAGTTAATATAATATTGATTATTGCAAAAAATTTTATATTGTTGTACAGAAATGAAATCTTTCGTAATAGGACCATCACAATGAGAGCGTGTAAAACATTTTTCCATATCGTATGAATTTGAATATATTTTGAATGTTTCATTATTATGTATTGTCTCAATTTCTGCAAATCTTCTTGTTAATTGCTGTAATGGTTGGTTAGTTTTACGAATTAATTTCTTTAACGTAGACATATAATTCTCAAATTTAAATGCACTAAATTTATCCAGAGCACCAAATTGTTTTACGTCTGCAGCAAGATGTAATAAATTATGAATATTATGTGAAATATATTTAGAACCGTAGATAACTTGAAATGATTTTACAAAATGTTTTAATAAATTTTCTGCATATTCTATAATAGAAGTTTGATATGTTAAAGTAGGATGTGCAAGAATTGTGATTGCTACATGTAATGTTAGAAAATTTAAATATACATTTTCTTGTAGTATTCCTTTCAATATAATAGGACCTGTATATAATAAAAATTGCCGATATTCTGTGGCTTTCCAATGTTTGATATACTTTAATGATCTTGGTTTTCGAGCAAAATCAGAAGGAATATAATTGCGTAACTTTATTAGTTTCTTAGAAATTTGTTCTTTGTCTGAATTTGATAATCTTATCTTAAGTGGTTCCTGAAAGCCATAACATAATAAGTTTACGCATAACACCCAAACATACCAGGTGCATATAATCTAGTGGCACATTTGTAACTAAGCCTAGATTTGGTATATTTTTTAAAATTGTGTCACCAGTTTGATAATCAAGATTATAAGATCCAGTAAAAAATTCTTTATCATTACGTAACATCATATTAGATGTGTATGGAAAACATATATGTCCTTCTATATTATCACCTTCAATAATGCATTTAGTGCAACTATTATATCCAGTGTGTCCTTTTACATTTAAAATAAATGATTTAGCAGGAGCGTCACAAATTATTGCTTTAATTTCGACTTTTATGATCTGTCCCTCATAATCAATCCCATTATTTATAAAAGCAATAGCATCACCTACAAACATTTTTAAAAACTCATTTGCATTTTTTGGTTTTCCTTCACCATAATATAAGGCAATGACATATACATTGTTTATAATATTATCTGCACATAATATTGGCCATAAACTCTTTGTGGAAGACTTATATATAGGTAAACCATCAATATTTATAAATAATTGAATGTTATCAAGAGCAAAATTCAATCTTTTACGTTGTAACGGCGTGTCCGTTACTAACGCCTCGCGGGCCGATCACCCGCCCGCCACTTGAGGCTATGGCGCCTAAGGCGCCCCTAAGCACAAAATCATAACTGATACACGGGTCACCCTACCCCAGGGGCGCCCCACTACAACCCCCAGAGGCGCCCCACTACGACGCCGGCGTTACCCCCACCACAGCCTCGAGGTAGAGTGGGGGAACCGCCGGCAGGGTATATAAGCCGGCTCGACGGATGAGCCGGCACCAGTCCTGTTCCGGACCTCCTAGCCAGGCAACGGGCTTCTCGTTGTTACGCCGGGTTTCCCGGTTTCTGGCCTCCTACCTTTAGTATCGGGCAACGGGTTTCTCGTTGTTACGCCGGGTTTCCCGGTTTCCGGTCTCTTCCTGCTATACACCGGGTGACGGGTTTCTCGTCATTACGCCGGGTTTCCCGGTTTCCGGTCTCTTCCTGTTACACGCCGGGCAACGGGTTTCTCGTTGTTACGCCGGGTTTCCCGGTTTCCGGTCTCTTCCTGCTACACGCCGGGCAACGGGTTTCTCGTTGTTACGCCGGGTTTCCCGGTTTCCGGTCTCTTCCTGCTACACGCCGGGCAACGGGTTTCTCGTTGTTACGCCGGGTTTCCCGGTTTCCGGTCTCTTCCTGCTACACGCCGGGCAACGGGTTTCTCGTTGTTACGCCGGGTTTCCCGGTTTCCGGTCTCTTCCTGCTACACGCCGGGCAACGGGTTTCTCGTTGTTACGCCGGGTTTCCCGGTTTCCGGTCTCTTCCTGCTACACGCCGGGCAACGGGTTTCTCGTTGTTACGCCGGGTTTCCCGGTTTCCGGTCTCTTCCTGCTATACACCGGGTGACGGGTTTCTCGTCATTACGCCGGGTTTCCCGGTTTCCGGTTTCTTCCTGCCATAGGCTATACGCCTCCGTACACCGTATCCCTAAGTTATACCGGGTAATTTGTAAATCTTTTCCGGACACCGCTACAGGCTATACGCCTCCTTATTTTGTTTATACCGAGTAGTTAATAAGTTTCTCTATTTAGGGCTTTATGCCAACAAACATTTCGTTTATACCGAGTGGTCAATAAGTGTCTCTATTTAAGCTTTATGCCAACAATCATTTTGTTTACTTGTTTCTTTTTGAATAAACCAAAGTATTGTTAATAAGGAATAAGCGAGTCTGAATCTCCCCCTTCCTCCCGAATCCTGGAACCGGCGAGCCGATCCGCGGTGTCGGGAAAGGTGAACCGTTACATGGCGCCCGAACAGGGACCTGCCCAGTGGAGATCCCGACTCGCTTAAGCCTATCCAGATGCCCGCGTGGGTAAATCAATTATCAAAATCCGAAGCTATTGCCTTGGCCAAAAGACACGGAATCGATAGCCAAGGAACTTTAGACGAGGTCCGCCGACGCCTCCGCCGATTTGTCGGGCAAAACCCCGCGCTATTTCGAACTCACCTACCTGTGCCCACTATCAACGTCGAAATGGCCACCGGAAGCCCAACCAAAGACGAAGAAGCTACCACCCCGACACCTGTTGAACCAGCCAGGATCATGGACCAGATCCGAAAATGGGGGTGCCACTTCGAGGGCAAGGACCCCCTGGCATTCCTCGAGCGTACGGAAGAGCTGTGCCTGGGCTACGGCTACACCGACGCCCAGATGCTGTTAGGGCTACCCGAACTCTTACGGGGAGACGCCCTGCTGTGGTATCGCAACATCCGCGATACCATAGCCAGCTGGGCCGACTTTCGCCAAGCTGTCCGCCAGCAATACCTGCCAAGCGGGTATGAGAGACAGATGAAAAGGACGATCCAGGGACGTCAACAACGCCCTAAAGAGTCCTTCCAAAAGTACGCCACCGAGGTCCTGACCATGATGCGGCGCGCCGGGGGATATTCACCCCTAGACCAACTGGAACAGCTCTACGAAAACATGGATCCGGAGTACCAATTGTACATCCGTCGGGCGGACGTGCTCAGCGTCGGGGATCTGAGCATCCGAGCCACCGAATACGAAGAGGCCGACCGCCGAAGACAGGAACGACGAAGGGACGTGCCGCAAAGCCACACCCCGGTTGTAGCTTCCGCGGTCTACAGTCGGGAGGAATGTTGCTGGAGGTGCAAGCAACGAGGACATACACGCCTGCACTGCCAGCGACCTCCGAAGAAATTCTGCTCGAGATGTGGCAAGGACGGGGTCCTCACCCGTGACTGCCACCCCCCGACGGGAAACGGGGTGCGGGCCGGAGACGTCGCGGCCGTCGTCCAGCCCAACTCGGCCTAAAATACAACCCGAGACCGCACCTCCGGATCCAGATCGCCGGACAACATTTGTGGGGCCTCCTCGATTCCGGCTCAGAAATCTCATTCGTAAACGCTGAAACGGCCCGCCGAATCAACCGCACACCGTCTAGCCCAGATCTCAAGGCAGCCCAGATACGCCTGGCCGACGGGACGCAAGTCCCCATTGCCGAGACCATCGAAGCAACGGTCAGGTTACGAGGAAAATCGTACCGCCACCGCTTCTCCGTACTACCACAACTAGACAACGCCGTACTAATAGGCATAGACCTCTGGGCGAAATTAGGAGTCGAGCTGCGCCCGCCGCCCAGACCTGTCACCGAGACAACAACCAAAGATGGAATCGCGACAGCCAGTATCAGCCCAGGAACTACCAGCGAGGCGCTAAGGCTACAGGCCTTTCTAAATAACGAACTTCCAAAGTTCGAATCGGTCCGCGGCCCGACCGACAAAGCCACACACCAAATTCGGCTAAAACCAGGGGCCGCCCATTAAACAACGATATCGGCCCCGTAATCCGGCCATGCAAGCCGTGATCGACCAAGAGGTCCAAAAGATGGAAGCCGAAGGAGTCATCGAGCCCTCCACCAGCGCCTGGAGCTCTCCGATAGTGCTGGCAAAGAAGAAAGACGGGACCTACCGATTTTGTATAGACTTCCGCCGATTAAACGCGGCCTCAGAAAAAGATGCATACCCGCTGCCTCACATTGCCGCCACCTTAGATAAGCTACGAGGCGCACACTACTTGTCCACGTTGGACCTACGCAGCGGGTATTGGCAAGTGCCACTAACTCCGGAGAGCCGCCCCGCAACCGCCTTCACGGTGCCAGGGAGAGGGCTGATGCAGTTCCGCGTCATGCCATTCGGACTGCATTCAGCACCGGCCACCTTCCAACGGCTGCTCGACACCGTGCTAGGACCCGAGTTAGAACCACACGTCCTCGTCTACTTGGACGACATAGTTGTCGCGTCCCGTACTTTCGAGGAGCACCTAGGCCACTTGGCCGAAGTCTTTCGCCGCCTCCGTGACGCCCGACTCCGCCTCAACCCAGAAAAGTGTCACTTCTGCCGGCCAAGTCTTCGGTACCTCGGACACGTTATCGATCGGCACGGAATCCGGACGGACCCAGAAAAAGTGCGAGCCATTACCGATTGGCCTGCCCCCACGACCCTCCGCAGGGTTCGGCAATTTCTGGGGGTAGCGTCATGGTACCGCCGATTCATCGCTGACTTCTCCACTATCGCCGCCCCTCTCACTCGACTCACTAAAAAGAGAGCGCGCTGGACCTGGGCAAAAGAAGAAGAAACCGCGTTCCGGAAACTAAAACAGGCCTTAACCACCGCACCTGTCCTCGCCTGTCCAGATTTTGCGCGACCATTTCTACTACAAACCGACGCCAGCGCCCACGGGTTAGGGGCCGTATTAACCCAACACCTCGGCGAAGGAGAGCGGGTTATCGCGTACGCCAGCCGGACCCTCAACGCAGCCGAGAAGAATTATAGCGCTACCGAACTAGAGTGCTTGGCTGTCGTGTGGGGTATACGCCGGATGCGGGATTACCTCGAGGGCTACCGATTCACCGTCGTGACCGACCACCAAGCTTTAAAGTGGTTACAACACATCGAGGCCCCTACCGGACGACTAGCCCGCTGGATGTTCGAATTACAACAACATGATTTCGACATCCAGTACCGGCGCGGGACACTTAACCAGGTGGCAGATGCCCTCTCCCGCCTCCCGGAAGCTTTGGCGGTGACCCGGCCGAAATGCCGGTGGTACCACCGTAAACTAGCCGAAGTACGGAGACATCCGACCGATCACCCGGACTATAAAATCCAGGATCAACGATTGTACAGGCATATACTCCACGATCTGGACTTCCGGGAAACACCAGCCGAAGAGCAATGGAAGCAGTGCGTGCCTACAGACCAACGACCCGCCCTGCTTCAGCGAATGCACGACGACCCGGCCGCCGGGCACCTAGGCATTTCCAAAACATTGGCTCGGGTGGCCCAGCTATATTACTGGCCCGGCATGTTTCGGGAAATTGCCCGGTACGTCCGAGGGTGCGCTAATTGTGCGCGGCACAAGGCCAGTCAACAACGACCGGCTGGTCGGATGATGGCCACCTCCTGTCCGCGCACCATGGGAACAAGCCGCCGTAGACCTGATCGGTCCCCTGCCTCGATCCACTAGCGGCCATACCTGGCTATTAACCATACAAGACCGGTTCAGTAAGTGGATCGAGATGGTCCCGCTTAGAAAAGCCACCGCCGTAGCCGTAGCCCGAGCACTCACCGACCGCCTGATATACCGGCACGGGTGTCCGGTCGCCCTGGTATCCGATAACGGGACTCAGTTCGTCGCGCAACGCATTAAGGCCTTGCTAGCTTCCTACGGGATACAACATCGGACATCCCCCGTGTACACTCCGCAATGCAATCCGGTAGAGCGAGCGAACCGTACGGTTAAAACAATGATCAGCCAGTACGTAGGCCGGCGGCACAAAGACTGGGACGAGCGAATCCCCGCCTTACAGTTCGCCATCAACACCGCCCGACATGAAGCCACCGGATACACTCCGGCCTACATCCTGCACGGCCGAGAGCTCGCCCGCCCACATCCAGAGGATCGACCAGGAACCGCACCAGCACCAGGACCAAGCACCCGCCAGACCCAGTTGGAGGACGCCTACAAGGTGGTCCGAATCCACCTCGCCCGGGCCTTCCAGCGGCAAGAGAAGCCGTACAACCTGCGGCGACGAGACTGGCGACCGCAGCTGGGCGAACGCGTCTGGAAACGCGACCGCCCCCTGTCCAGCAAGGCCAACGCGTTCAACGCCAAGCTGGCCCCGAAGTACAGCGGACCGATGACTGTCCGGAGGATCGTATCCCCCGTAATTGTTGACCTCAAGGACGCCCGAGGACGATGGCACCGCCACATCCATGTGCAGGACCTCAAGGCGGCATCCGAGGAAGAGGACGAGGAAACCATCGGGGCGTAGGACAGGGACCAGCCGCCGTGATTCCTCCAGCGCCATACCGCCCACGCCACTCGGAAGTTCCGAGCCACCTTCCCCTACTGGACGGTGGACTGATACGGTTCGACCGATTTCGGCCGATCCACGTGCGATCCGCCGTCTAGAGAGGGGGTAGTGTAACGGCGTAGCCGTTACTAACGCCTCGCGGGCCGATCACCCGCCCGCCACTTGAGGCTATGGCGCCTAAGGCGCCCCTAAGCACAAAATCATAACTGATACACGGGTCACCCTACCCCAGGGGCGCCCCACTACAACCCCCAGAGGCGCCCCACTACGACGCCGGCGTTACCCCCACCACAGCCTCGAGGTAGAGTGGGGGAACCGCCGGCAGGGTATATAAGCCGGCTCGACGGATGAGCCGGCACCAGTCCTGTTCCGGACCTCCTAGCCAGGCAACGGGCTTCTCGTTGTTACGCCGGGTTTCCCGGTTTCTGGCCTCCTACCTTTAGTATCGGGCAACGGGTTTCTCGTTGTTACGCCGGGTTTCCCGGTTTCCGGTCTCTTCCTGCTATACACCGGGTGACGGGTTTCTCGTCATTACGCCGGGTTTCCCGGTTTCCGGTCTCTTCCTGTTACACGCCGGGCAACGGGTTTCTCGTTGTTACGCCGGGTTTCCCGGTTTCCGGTCTCTTCCTGCTACACGCCGGGCAACGGGTTTCTCGTTGTTACGCCGGGTTTCCCGGTTTCCGGTCTCTTCCTGCTACACGCCGGGCAACGGGTTTCTCGTTGTTACGCCGGGTTTCCCGGTTTCCGGTCTCTTCCTGCTACACGCCGGGCAACGGGTTTCTCGTTGTTACGCCGGGTTTCCCGGTTTCCGGTCTCTTCCTGCTACACGCCGGGCAACGGGTTTCTCGTTGTTACGCCGGGTTTCCCGGTTTCCGGTCTCTTCCTGCTACACGCCGGGCAACGGGTTTCTCGTTGTTACGCCGGGTTTCCCGGTTTCCGGTCTCTTCCTGCTATACACCGGGTGACGGGTTTCTCGTCATTACGCCGGGTTTCCCGGTTTCCGGTTTCTTCCTGCCATAGGCTATACGCCTCCGTACACCGTATCCCTAAGTTATACCGGGTAATTTGTAAATCTTTTCCGGACACCGCTACAGGCTATACGCCTCCTTATTTTGTTTATACCGAGTAGTCAATAAGTTTCTCTATTTAGGGCTTTATGCCAACAAACATTTCGTTTATACCGAGTAGTCAATAAGTTTCTCTATTTAGGCTTTATGCCAACAATCATTTTGTTTACTTGTTTCTTTTTGAATAAACCAAAGTATTGTTAATAAGGAATAAGCGAGTCTGAATCTCCCCCTTCCTCCCGAATCCTGGAACCGGCGAGCCGATCCGCGGCGTCGGGAAAGGTGAACCGTTACAACGTTCTTCAATAATTTTTAGAAGAGCTTTTTCGAGACCTAAGTGGCAGTAATCTCCGTTTTCAATTTGTATAATTTCAATTGATTTAGGAGTTTGCAATAATGTACGTGGATCTTTAGGCAAAGTATAATTAGTGTGTGTTTGCAATATCTGTAAAAGGTGACGGAGTGATTTGAGTGATATCTTTTCTTCAATAGCCCATTTACTTATGTCATGTATAAAAGTTTCGTTATCATTTAAACACAGATTTTCATAATTGTTATCGACTATAGCTTGCAGCTTATTTGCATCCGTGTAATTTTGTATCATACAGGCATTATTTTCATTCAGAAAGTTAATATTATTTTCATCATAATATTGATTTAGATTTCTATCTGAGTATACTTTATCAGAATCACATAAAGACGAAGCATTCTCATCAACAACAATTAGTTGATCATTATTATTATTAATTATTGCCATAGAATCCGCAGAATCAGTCTGATGAGTTATCATATTCATATCTGTTACTGTGTTTCTTGCAACTAATCTTCGTTTATGTCTTGCACTATAAAATATTGAGTGTTTTCGTTTGCGACCCATATTTTTCACAAAATATATTTTTTTTCCTAAATATACATATACAATGAAAAAAAGATATCTTGTTACAATAAATATGAAAAAAATATAAGACAAACATAAGATAAAAAATATTGTATATACTAGCCTTAATTTTTATGTTGATGTTTTTCACTTTGTTAAATCACTTCTTATTGCTAAGTGATCTTCTGAGATCACTTATTTTGAGTCAAAATGTCCTCTTATGCAAATAAAAAACACGTGCTGGTACACCAACAGACTGCGTATACGCTGCAGAGCGTTTTGGGCAACGTGTACGCGCCTACACGGTCACGCTTGCATTAGGATTAGGTAAGATTAGGTTACATTAAGTAGCGTCCATTAACGGTGACGTGTTGATTCTTTTACTTTTAGAACAAATCAACGTCAAGTCTTGACAAGATGACAACTTAGCAGTCATTCTGCTGAACGCGACTATTTTAAAGAAAAATATTTCAAATAAAAGTTGTTTGATTCAAAGGAGGTCATAAAGTAGATGATGCCCTTTATTTGATGAATATTTTAAGAGATATTTGAAGTGGTGTACGTGTTATTTTAAATTGGACACCCTAATATATTTGCATCCGTGTAATTTTTTTATCATAAAGGGATTATTTTCATTAGAAAGGGAAATTTTTTTCCCTAAAAATATTTATTTAAAATTTTAAAACGGGGATACTTTTTTCAAACACATTTAAAACAAAACACTTTATCAACAACCCAAATTGGCCCTTATTATTTTTAAATTTTTGCCCTGAATCCGCAGAACATTGATAGTTTTATCATATTATATCTGTTATGTGGGTTTTTTGCAAAAACTTTGTTTATGTTTTTTGCAAATATAAAATTTGAGTGTTTTCGTTTGCGACCCCTATTTTCACAAAATATATTTTTTTTTTTAAATAAAACATATAAATGAAAAAAAGAATCTTGTTAAAAAATAAAAAATGAAA
>NW_028189375.1:0-5000 GCF_048542155.1 Nylanderia fulva
ATAGTAACTAATACTAAATATAATACTAAATTATAATACTAAATAAATACTAAAATTTATACAAATATAATACTAATAATATTAAAGAGGAGAATTACTTCTGATTTGATAAATTTATAAAAACTGAAAAAATATGAAAAAAATCAAATAAATAGGCTTTGCGCAGTGCAGCTTTTCCAACTTTCTTTTTATAAATTCTCGCAATGTAACTTAACTTTTAGCTTCATGATGTCATATAATTAATTTCACATTAATTGCACTTGTAATCATGAATATATATTATCAATAAAAGATTTGTAATAACTACACAGTATGCTACTCTACATATAATATAAATATATGAAGAAATCAAAATAATGACTTTGCGCAGTTGCAATTCTATAACTTCTGTGTTATCGGAATCTTAATACGTAACTTAACTTAGTAGTTTATGTGTTGAAATATAAAAATAGGATTCTACTTATTTTTGCAATTTCTTAAATACAAGTAATCTACGTATTAATTTTGAATAAAAAATTAAAATGATTGCCGATGTGACTAAAATAAATATTTCTGAATAAAATATGTATCATTTAGTGACGTGTAATTTTGCGCCTGTTCCCGAGTTCTCGCTTGTACCGCTAACGAGCGAGCTAAATGAGATTAATTAAATGAGGACGCATCGGAAAGTTTATTCGTGCAAACACTCCGGCTTCGCTTATCGGCATCCTGCCTGCATTCGTCCACGTATCGGTCGTAGAATCTCGAAGATTGTGCATCCGACGAGTGGTAGCCGGGAATTAGCAGATATCGTAATAATCGTGTCGCGCGGTCGTGCGGAGCGTCGAAAAGTACGAAACCTTTGTCCGAAACGTATTTCCGTATCGTAGCATTATCTCCTCGTAGCGGCGCTACTCGCCGTCAAGTGCCCCGGAGGTACCGCCGGCGGGCGACGGACTTGGTGAAATCATTCGGTCGTCCGGAGGTGTCGCCCGTCCCGGAGGTGCCGTCCGTCCCCTAAGTTGACGCCGGCCGTTATGTGGTGCCGCACGTATAATCACGCCCGTAACGAGCCGTCTCGGTTGCCGCGCGCGTGATTTCGCATCGGGCGAGTGTTCCGTACCGTAATCGCGGTCACCGCAGCTTGCGTGTTGCGTATCATCCGTAATAATTCGAAATATATGTCTCCGACACGTGGGTTTGAGAGACACGTTTCGAGTTAGTAATCGGACAGCGCCCTCATGTCGAGCGAGCGCCGAATAGTAAGTAACTTTCGTCCGAAACGTTTTTACGTAGCTCTCCTCGTTGCGGCGCCGTAAATCGTCGTTAAGTGTTCCGGAGGTACCCGCCGGCGGTCGTCTGACTTCGAGAGATCATTCGGTCGTCCGGAGGTGCCGCCCGTCCCGGAGGTGTCGCCGGTCGGGCCGTGGTTTCCCGGAGGTGTCGCCCGGCCCGGAGGTTGTCCGGACGGTCGGCCGTGGTTTCCCGGAGGTGTCCGCCCGGGCCCAGGAGGTGCCGGCCGGTCCGGCCGTGGTTCCCGGAGGTGTCGCCGGCCCGGAGGTGTTCGCCCGGCCCAGGATGGTGCCGCCCGGCCCGGAGGTACCGTCGGTGCTTATACCTATTGTCCCGGCATTTCGTTTGTTTCCTTCTTAATTAATGCTAATTATCGTTGTTGACATTCGCCATACGGCTATCGTGATAATATTTTATCGTACAATAGGACTTTTCGATCGTTCGCTCTCCGCGACAATGTCTCGATTGAACGCGCCTTTCGGCGCTCGCGCTCGCATACGGCCGTGCGTAGGACCGTGCGTCGCCGACCGCCTGGCCGGCCGGTTGGGTACTATAAGAGATACGTCGCGCTCGGCGCGTCGAACGAGTCGAGCGAGTCCGGACGAGTCGTAAACGTACTTTCTCGAGTCTCTCGCCACTCCGGCGTGTTTCGACCGCTCTCCGTACCGTCGCCGACCGCTTGGCCGGTCGGTTGGGTACTATAAGAGGTAGGAGAGATTAATATTGTACGTGGCGCGCTCTTGACGTTGACAAACGAAGAATCGCTCGAACGGGTCGAGAACGGATTTTGTCGAGTCGCGACTCTGACACGGAGAGAACATTTATATACAATGTTTGATTTGGAAACCACGAATATATAAAATAATATACGATCGTCGCAGAACGCGCCGCCGCCAAGTCTTCTCATGCTTGGAGGTTGCGTGTCTCGCGAGAACGTACGTTCGACTCTCGCGTCGTCTCGTATTCCTCTTCGCCGGGGATTACGGTGCGGCTCTTCTCGTTCGTCGCCGAACGCGCGCAAAATTAACGCACACTTATTTATTACGAGCACAGCATTGCCACGAGTCGGTTGTCGCAAGACCGAATGGCTCTTATGTGGCGCGCACGCCTCTAGTGTGTTGGCCGCGCGGTTCCCTCTCGTTTCGTACGCAGCAGCGGAATCGTCGCGCTTACCGAGCATCTACTCCACGGATACGAGTTTGCGGGAAGAGTTGCTTCTTCCCGCTCGCTTTGTACGCCGTAGCGAAATCTTATTGCTGGTCGTGTGCGGTTAAACGCGTACGAACCAGACAGAACAGTCCTCGACGTCTAAGCATCGCCATCGTCGATCTAGCGTCAGGGTGAATCGCGCGGTCTCTCGAGACCGCGCATCATAACATTTGGGAGAATAAGAACACGAGTATTTTGATCTTGTGGATTTTTGAACGGAGAGGAGGAGGAAGAAGAGGAGAGGCGGCGGCGTCGGGGGTTTACTCTCGCCTCCGTCGTTCTCTCGTACGCTTTACATAATAGCGTTAAACACAGCAGAGTGTCGCCGACCGGCTGAGCAAGACCGGCGGCCAAATAAAATGGCACATACGAGCGTGTCGCGCGCGCGTCGGTGTTTCGGCATCGAACGCGCGCGCGCGCGAAAAAGAGCTAGCGACGAGTCTTCGGGCTCGCTCGCGAGTTACTCCCTTGCGGAGTAACCGAACACGAAGCTCCCCTGGTTGATCCTGCCAGTAGTCATATGCTTGTCTCAAAGATTAAGCCATGCATGTCTCAGTGCATGCCGAATTAAGGTGTGAAACCGCGAATGGCTCATTAAATCAGTTATGGTTCATTAGATTGTACCCACATTTACTTGGATAACCTGTGGTAATTCTAGAGCTAATACATGCAAAACAGAGTCCCGACCAGTGTGGAAGGGACGCTTTTATTAGATCAAAACCCAATCGGTGGCGGGCGGCTCGCCGTTCGTCCACTCGTTTATTTTGGTGACTCTGAATAATTTTGGTGGTGATCGCAGGTCCCCTCTAGCACCGGGACGCATCTTTTCAAGTCTGCCTTATCAACTGTCAGATGGTAGGTTATGCGCCTACCATGTGTAAAACGGGTAAAACGGGTGAATAGGGTTCGATTCCGGAGAGGGAGCCGGAGAAACGGCTACCACATCCAAGGAGGCAGCAGGCGTCGCATAAATTTACCCACTCCCGGCACGGGGAGGTCGTTTCTGGGTAGTGACGAAAATAACGATACCGGGACTCATCCGAGGCAGTAATCGGAATGATTACCTTTAAACCTTTACGAGGAGGGATCCTTGGAGGGCAAGTATGGTTGCCAGCAAGCCGCGGTCAGGTATTCCAGCTCAAATAGCGTATATTAAGTTTTGCGGTTTTTAAAGCTCGTAGTTGAATCTGTGTCGACACCGTCGGTTCACCGCTCGCGGTTTGTTAAACTTGGGCGTCGTTGATGGGGACGTCTACCGGTGGGTTAGCCTCGCGAGGGGCGGCCCAACTAATATCCTTCGCGGTGCTCTTTACTGAGTGTCGGAGTCGGGCCGGTAGAAGTTACTTTGAACAAATTAGAGTGTTTAAAGCAGGCTACCTTAGCCTGAAATAATGCCGTGCATGGAATAAGGGAATAGGACCTCGGTTTATTTTGTTGGTTTTTGGAACCCCGAGGTTAATGATTAATAGGGATAGATGGGGGCCTTCGTATTGCGACGGTTAGAGGTGAAATTTGGGATCGTCGCAAGCGGACCAGAAGCGAAAGCATTTGCCAAAAATGTTTCATAATAAGAACGAAAGTTAGAGATTCGAAGGCGATTAAGGATACCGCCCCTATTCTAACCATAAACGATGCAGCTAGCGATCCGCCGAAGTTCCTCCGGATGGATCGGGCGGGCAGCTTCCGGGAAACCAAAGCTTTGGGTTCCGGGGGAAGTATGGTTACAAGCTGAAACTTAAAGGAAGTGACGGAGGGCACCACCAGGTGGAGCCTGCGGCTCTTATTTGACCTCAACACGGGAAACCTCACCAGGCCCAGGGACACCGTGAAGGATTGAAAGATTGATAGATATTTTGCATTGGGTGTGGTGGGTGGATGGGCATGGCCGTTCTTAGTGGATGGAGCGATGGTCTGGTTAATTCCGATAAAGGAACGAGCTCTTTCTAGCATGCTAAATAGGCGTACCTTATGGTATCGCGACGGCCCCCCGGCTTCGGCTGGCGGGTTTTTACTACCAACGTAAACAAACTTCTTAGAGGGAGCAGGCGGATTCTAGCCGCACCGAGATTGAGCAAAAACAAGGTCTTGTGTTGCCCTTAGATGTTCTGGCCCGCTACACCGCGCGCACACTGAAGGAATTCAGCGTGTGTTCCATGGCCGAAGGCCCGGGTAACCCGCGAAACCCTCCTTCGTGCTAGGGATGGGCTTGCAATGGTCCCATGAACAGGATATTCCAGTAAGCGCGAGTCATAAGCTCGCGTTTGATTACGTCCCTGCCACTTTGTAAACACCACCCGTCGGCTACTACCGATTGAATGATTTAGTGAGGTCTTCGGAGGTGCGCGGCAATGTCTCGGCATTGCCGAGTTCCGGAAAGATAAACCAAATTTGGATCATTTAGAGGAAGTAAAAGGTGATAACAAGGTTTCGTAGGTGGGTGAACCTGCGGAAGGATCATTAACGTTCGGAGGTCTGCTCTGCGCGAGAGTCCTCTTTTTTGGGAGAAACGCGCGCTCCGC
>NW_028189375.1:12500-25572 GCF_048542155.1 Nylanderia fulva
TGCGGCTGGAGGTGTCGCCCGCCAACGAAAGCAACACGCCGCGATCGGACTTGGAGTACGGGCGGCGCGTGCCGCCGGAGGTGTCGCCCGCCAACGAAAGCAACACGCCACGAACGGACTCTGAAGAATTTGTCGCTCGCCCGGCAAAAGCAACACGCCGCGAACGGACTTGGATGAATTTCTCGCTCGCCCGGCGAAAGCAACACGCCGCGAACGGACTTGGAAGAATTTCTCGCTCGCCCGGCGAAAGCAACACGCCGCGAGCGAACTTGGAAGAATTTGTCGCTCGCCCGGCGAAAGCAACACGCCGCGAACGGACTTGGATGAATTTCTCGCTCGCCCGGCGAAAGCAACACGCCGCGAACAGACTTGGAAGAATTTCTCGCTCGCTCGGCGAAAGCAACACGCCGCGAGCGAACTTGGAAGAATTTGTCGCTCGCCCGGCGAAAGCAACACGCCGCGAGCGAATTTGGAAAAAGCGGCTTGTGCGGCCGGAGGTGTCGCCCGCCAACGAAAGCAAAACGCCGCGATCGGACTTGGGGTACGGGCGGCGCGTGCTGCCGGAGGTGTCGCCCGCCAACGAAAGCAACACGCCGCGGACGGACTTGGAAGAATTTGTCGCTCGTCCGGCGAAAGCAACACGCCGCGATCGGACTTGGATGAATTTCTCGCTCGCCCGGCGAAAGCAACACGCCGCGAACGGACTTGGAAGAATTTCTCGCTCGCCCGACGGAAAGCAACACGCCGCGAGCGAACTTGGAAGAATTTGTCGCTCGCCCGGCGAAAGCAACACGCCGCGAACGGACTTGGATGAATTTCTCGCTCGCCCGGCGAAAGCAACACGCCGCAAACGGACTTGGAAGAATTTCTCGCTCGCCCGGCGAAAGCAACACGCCGCGAGCGAACTTGGAAGAATTTGTCGCTCGCCCGGCGAAAGCAACACGCCGCGAGCGAACTTGGAAAAAGCGGCTTGTGCGGCCGGAGGTGTCGCCCGCCAACAAAAGCAACACGCCGCGATCGGACTTGGGGTACGGGCGGCGCGTGCCGCCGGAGGTGTCGCCCGCCAACAAAAGCAACACGCCGTGAACGGACTTGGAAGAATTTCTCGCTCGCCCGGCGAAAGCAACACGCCGCGAACGTACTTGGAAGAATTTCTTGCTCTCCCGGCTAAAGCAACACGCCGCGAACGGACTTGGAAGAATTTGTCGCTCGCCCGGCGAAAGCAACACGCCGCGAGCGAACTTGGAAAAAGCGGCTTGTGCGGCCGGAGGTGTCGCCCGCCAACGAAAGCAGCACGCCGCGATCGGACTTGGGTTACGGGCGGCGCGTGCCGCCGGAGGTGTCGCCCGCCAACGAAAGCAACACGCCGCGAACGGACTTGGAAGAATTTGTCGCTCGCCCGGCGAAAGCAACACGCCGCGAACGGACTTGGATGAATTTCTCGCTCGCCCGGCGAAAGCCACACGCCGCGAACGGACTTGGAAGAATTTCTCGCTCGCCCGGCGAAAGCAACACGCCGCGAGCGAACTTGGAAGAATTTGTCGCTCGCCCGGCGAAAGCAACACGCCGCGAGCGAACTTGGAAAGAGCGGCTTGTGCGGCCGGAGGTGTCGCCCGCCAACAAAAGCAACACGCCGCGATCGGACTTGGGGTACGGGCGGCGCGTGCCGCCGGAGGTGTCGCCCGCCAACGAAAGCAACACGCCGCGAACGGACTTGGAAGAATTTGTCGCTCGCCCGGCGAAAGCAACACGCCGCGAACGGACTTGGATGAATTTCTCGCTCGCCCGGCGAAAGCAACACGCCGCGAACGGACTTGGAAGAATTTCTCGCTCGCCCGGCAAAAGCAACACGCCGCGAGCGAACTTGGAAGAATTTGTCGCTCGCCCGGCCAAAGCAACACGCCGCGAGCGAACTTGGAAAAAGCGGCTTGTGCGGCCGGAGGTGTCGCCCGCCAACAAAAGCAACACGCCGCGATCGGACTTGGGGTACGGGCGGCGCGTGCCGCCGGAGGTGTCGCCCGCCAACGAAAGCAACACGCCGCGAACGGACTTGGAAGAATTTGTCGCTCGCCCGGCGAAAGCAACACGCCGCGAACGGACTTGGATGAATTTCTCGCTCGCCCGGCGAAAGCAACACGCCGCGAACGGACTTGGAAGAATTTCTCGTCTCGCCCGGCAAAAGCAACACGCCGCGAGCGAACTTGGAAGAATTTGTCGCTCGCCCGGCCAAAGCAACACGCCGCGAGCGAACTTGGAAAAAGCGGCTTGTGCGGCCGGAGGTGTCGCCCGCCAACGAAAGCAACACGCCGCTATCGGACTTGGGTTACGGGCGGCGCGTGCCGCCGGAGGTGTCGCCCGCCAACGAAAGCAACACGCCGCGAACGGACTTGGAAGAATTTCTCGCTCGCCCGGCGAAAGCAACACGCCGCGAACGGACTTGGAAGAATTTCTCGCTCGCCCGGCGAAAGCAACACGCCGCGAACGGACTTGGATGAATTTCTCGTTCGCCCGGCGAAAGCAACACGCCGCGAACGGACTTGGAAGAATTTGTCGCTCGCCCGGCGAAAGCAACACGCCGCGAGCGAACTTGGAAAAAGCGGCTTGTGCGGCCGGAGGTGTCGCCCGCCAACGAAAGCAACACGCCGCGATCGGACTTGGGTTACGGGCGGCGCGTGCCGCCGGAGGTGTCGCCCGCCAACGAAAGCAACACGCCGCGATCGGACTTGGAAGAATTTCTCGCTCGCCCGGCGAAAGCAACACGCCGCGAACGGACTTGGAAGAATTTCTCGCTCGCCGGCGAATGCAACACGCCGCGAACGGACTTGGATGAATTCCTCGCTCGCCCGGCGATAGCAACACGCCGCGAACGGACTTGGAAGAATTTCTCGCTCGCCCGGCGAAAGCAACACGCCGCGAGCGAACTTGGAAGAATTTGTCGCTCGCCCGGCGAAAGCAACACGCCGCGAGCGAACTTGGAAAAAGCGGCTTGTGCGGCCGGAGGTGTCGCCCGCCAACGAAAGCAACACGCCGCGATCGGACTTGGGTTACGGGCGGCGCGTGCCGCCGGAGGTGTCGCCCGCCAACGAATGCAACACGCCGCGATCGGACTTGGGTTACGAGCGGCGCGTGCCGCCGGAGGTGTCGCCCGCCAACGAAAGCAACACGCCGCGATCGTACTTGGATTACGGGCGGCGCGTGCCGCCGGAGGTGTCGCCCGCTAATAAAGGCAACACGCCGCTATCGAGTCTGGAAAAATTTCTCGCTCGCCGGCGAAAGCAACGCGCCGCGAGTGAACTTGCGCCTGTTCCCGAGTTCTCGCTTGTACCGCTAACGAGCGAGCTAAATGAGATTAATTAAATGAGAACGCATCGGAAAGTTTATTCGTGCAAACACTCCGGCTACGCTTATCGGCATCCTGCCTGCATTCGTCCACGTATCGGTCGTAGAATCTCGAAGATTGTGCATCCGACGAGTGGTAGCCGGGAATTAGCAGATATCGTAATAATCGTGTCGCGCGGTCGTGCGGAGCGTCGAAAAGTACGAAACCTTTGTCCGAAACGTATTTCCGTATCGTAGCATTATCTCCTCGTAGCGGCGCTACTCGCCGTCAAGTGCCCCGGAGGTACCGCCGGCGGGCGACGGACTTCGTGAAATCATTCGGTCGTCCGGAGGTGTCGCCCGTCCCGGAGGTGCCGTCCGTCCCCTAAGTTGACGCCGGCCGTTATGTGGTGCCGCACGTATAATCACGCCCGTAACGAGCCGTCTCGGTTGCCGCGCGCGTGATTTCGCATCGGGCGAGTGTTCCGTACCGTAATCGCGGTCACCGCAGCTTGCGTGTTGCGTATCATCCGTAATAATTCGAAATATATGTCTCCGACACATGGGTTTGAGAGACACGTTTCGAGTTAGTAATCGGACAGCGCCCTCATGTCGAGCGAGCGCCGAATAGTAAGTAACTTTCGTCCGAAACGTTTTTACGTAGCTCTCCTCGTTGCGGCGCCGTAAATCGTCGTTAAGTGTTCTGGAGGTACCGCCGGCGGTCGTCTGACTTCGAGAGATCATTCGGTCGTCCGGAGGTGCCGCCCGTCCCGGAGGTGTCGCCGGTCGGCCGTGGTTCCCGGAGGTGTCGCCCGGCCCGGATGTGTCGCCCGGTCCGGAGGTGTCGCCGGTCGGCCGTGGTTCCCGGAGGTGTCGCCCGGCCCGGAGGTGCCGCCGGTCGGCCGTGGTTCCCGGAGGTTTCGCCCGGCCCGGAGGTGTCGCCGGTCGGCCGTGGTTCCCAGAGGTGTCGCCCGGCCCGGAGGTGCCGCCCGGCCCGGAGGTACCGTCGGTGCTTATACCTTATTGTCCCGGCATTTCGTTTGTTTCCTTCTTAATTAATGCTAATTATCGTTGTTTGACATTCGCCATACGGCTATCGTGATAATATTTTATCGTACAATAGGACTTTTCGATCGTTCGCTCTCCGCGACAATGTCTCGATTGAACGCGCCTTTCGGCGCTCGCGCTCGCATACGGCCGTGCGTAGGACCGTGCGTCGCCGACCGCCTGGCCGGCCGGTTGGGTACTATAAGAGATACGTCGCGCTCGGCGCGTCGAACGAGTCGAGCGAGTCCGGACGAGTCGTAAACGTACTTTCTCGAGTCTCTCGCCACTCCGGCGTGTTTCGACCGCTCTCCGTACCGTCGCCGACCGCTTGGCCGGTCGGTTGGGTACTATAAGAGGTAGGAGAGATTAATATTGTACGTGTCGCGCTCTCGACGTTGACAAACGAAGAATCGCCCGAACGGGTCGAGAACGGATTTTGTCGAGTCGCGACTCTGACACGGAGAGAACATTTATATAAAATGTTTGATTTGGAAACCACGAATATATAAAATAATATACGATCGTCGCAGAACGCGCCGCCGCCAAGTCTTCTCATGCTTGGAGGTTGCGTGTCTCGCGAGAACGTACGTTCGACTCTCGCGTCGTCTCGTATTCCTCTTCGCCGGGGATTACGGTGCGGCTCTTCTCGTTCGTCGCCGAACGCGCGCAAAATTAACGCACACTTATTTATTACGAGCACAGCATTGCCACGAGTCGGTGTCGCAAGACCGAATGGCTCTTATGTGGCGCGCACGCCTCTAGTGTGTTGGCCGCGCGGTTCCCTCTCGTTTCGTACGCAGCAGCGGAATCGTCGCGCTTACCGAGCATCTACTCCACGGATACGAGTTTGCGGGAAGAGTTGCTTCTTCCCGCTCGCTTTGTACGCCGTAGCGAAATCTTATTGCTGGTCGTGTGCGGTTAAACGCGTACGAACCAGACAGAACAGTCCTCGACGTCTAAGCATCGCCATCGTCGATCTAGCGTCAGGGTGAATCGCGCGGTCTCTCGAGACCGCGCATCATAACATTTGGGAGAATAAGAACACGAGTATTTTGATCTTGTGGATTTTTGAACGGAGAGGAGGAGGAAGAAGAGGAGAGGCGGCGGCGTCGGGGGTTTACTCTCGCCTCCGTCGTTCTCTCGTACGCTTTACATAATAGCGTTAAACACAGCAGAGTGTCGCCGACCGGCTGAGCAAGACCGGCGGCAAATAAAATGGCACGTACGAGCGTGTCGCGCGCGCGTCGGTGTTTCGGGATCGAATGCGCGCGCGCGCGAAAAAGAGCTAGCGACGAGTCTTCGGGCTCGCTCGCGAGTTACTCCCTTGCGAGTAACCGAACACGAAGCTCCCTGGTTGATCCTGCCAGTAGTCATATGCTTGTCTCAAAGATTATAAATGTAATTTATTTAATTACATTTTTATTTTTTAAATAATACATATATACGTTCCAAAAAATATAAGCCATATTATTATATATGTACGTGTGTGTGGGTGTATAACTATCATTTAATACACATTCACGTTAAATCACATCATTTAATCATATTTAATAACTATATCACTAACATATATAATTAATACTTATAATAAATCATTTTTAAAGTAATTTTTTTTAAATTCTAGTTATCACTTTATCAGAATTATGAAAAAAAATTGATACAATTGTTAGAAAACTTAAATGTGCATAACTTTTTAATATATAGGCATTAATAAAATAAACATAGTGATTGTTAATTTTTTATGCTACAGCTACGCATAAAAGTACTAAAATACTTAGAACTTTAAATTACTTTAATATTCAACTGTATATATTATTATAACTTTTCTCGTTTTATACTATATTTAAAAAATAATATTTAATAATTACTTTATTGCACTTACAACTATGCATATGTATTTAATACTGTAACCATTTAAATAATAAAATATATATATAATTACTGTGTATGAAATTAATACATTCAAAATAAAAAAAGTACATATGCAAAAATAAACTCTATAAAATCTATAAATAAACGTAATAATAATAAACTGTGCAATAAACGTAATAATAAACGTTCAAATATTTTATTTATTATATATTAAAATTATTATATTTAATAACCTGTCCTTTTCTTGTTTAGATCTCCTCATTTTCGCATCTCTTTTTTTGTTCTTCCTTTTTCCTAAAAAGAAATATGTGATTGTTATACATAGGTGCAATAAGTCAATTCTGCAATAAATATTCTATACAAAAATAACAATAAGTTCTTAAATGTTGTATTTAATTTAAAAAAACTAATACACGCAATAATGAACAGATAGTGCATGTGTTCACCCTCTTTAAAATCAGTTTCTTATAAAAATAAAAAGTTTGAGATAAGATGATAAAATAGTTAAATTGAGGTATATTATATATAACTTACAAATCTCGGTCAAATCTCTGCTTGGCTAAAATTAGCCATCTTGCAATTATATCCTCAACTTCCTTATTTGTTAAATTGGTTCTTGAAGTTCGCGCAGCATCTAACAACAAGTTTAAACAGATATGTGTGGTTATAGATTATATAAAAATTTAAAGCGACTTAATTTCATATATATATATATATGTATATATGTATATATACTATTCAAAATTATTTTATATTCCTATGATTACATATTATTGAATAATGATATTAGAGTTCTAATAGCATCATCCAATATAACCATGCATAGAATGCTATATATAAAGTGTCAAAAATATGTCAATAAAAACATTTCTGTGATTAAATATTTATATACTTACTTATGATACATATAGTAATGCGAAGATTTTTAAAGGCATTTTTCAATTTTGCACCAGCCCAACTATATTCCATTGCTAATTTATTTGTTAAAATATGTTTCATCATGTACGAAATCACATCATGATGATCCTTACCTCCTAAAAAGCTCAATTGTCTTGTCTAAAAATATAAAATAATTTAATTAATATTAGTTTATGATCTAAAAATATCAAAATAATAAACATTTGTTTATCTCTTATAAAAAAAGTTAACATTACTTTTCTTTTAACTTCTTTAAAATTATTTAACATTATATAAATAAATAAATATGTCCAAAATATTGCTTTTTATAAGACATTTCAATAAAATGTTTCTAATCGTAAGTATAAAATGATAATATTTTGTATATACCATTTCTGCAGCAACACATTTGTTTTTTAATTGATTATCAATTCTCTGTAATTGTTCTACGGTATCTGCTGGCAAATCGAAATCATAATGTTCATTTTTTTTTAAATCCGTTTCCTCATTTTTTCTTATGTGATTATCCAACTTTATTAAACGTTCATCAATTGTTGTAAGATTTAACAATACTGCATTTAGTTTCCTGATAATTAAATTATGAAAATCTGCAAAAATAATTGACACATATTATTGTATATCTACTCATTGTCAGATTATATAAATATTACGAATTATATACCATTTTAAATATATGTTTACAGTGATATAAATAAAAAAAGTTAAAACTTTAATAATATATATATATATATATATAGGTAAGCTTTTACAAAAATTTAAAATTAATAACAGATATATTTTTACCTACATCAATCTCAGCATTACAAGTATCGGATGTAGATATTGTATCTGAATTTTGTGGAACAAGGTCATCTTTATTTGCTGTTCGATGTTCTTGTGAACTTATAGATTTACTATATGTAACTGCAGACTTTTTAGACTGAATATTAATTATTTTTTCATTACTTATTTGTATCGGAGGCTTAGTTATTTTCTTATAATTTTTTATCAGTGGTTTTTTTATTTCATAGTTCATTTTGCTTTTATTTAAATCGTTTGATATATTAGAAGCTTCATCTAAATCATTGCTTGTGTCAGTTCTATCTGAATTATCAGAAGAACTTGAAATTTTTTTTACTCGATTCATTTTCTTATCACCTTGTATTAATGGTGTCTTTATTTCACAGATTTTGCTCTTATTTATTGTTAAAGCTTTTGGTGTATTAGGAAAATTATCTAACTCTAAATCATTGCGAGTTTTTAATTTATTGATGCTTGTGTCGCTTGTATCAGAATTATCAGGAGATGAACTTGTATTTTTTTTTGCTCGTTGATATCTCGATTTTTTGAGGTTATTTCCATCATCACCATCTATATCGGATATTTGTTCAGCTAATTTAAGTTTGTCTATAGCTTTATCATATGTATCTAAAACGTATAAAATTTTTGAATATTAAAAATTAGATTTTTGTTTTTATATATTTTATAATCAAATATCACTTAAAATTTAAATTTTAATATATACTTTTAATACATATATATTATAATTTTAATTTATATAATTTTTGATAAAAAAATAAAATACATTTTTTATATTACTAACCGCTGCTACCAAAAATACGGATTATTTTATATAATTGCCAATCATCAGAAGGAAATATTCTTTTCATAATTGCTTTATTTATCTTAATTTGACTTGTATATGATGGCCATTTACATTCCTTATTATTTTCAGTTAACCATTCAGAAGGAACAATTTGTAAACCATCTTCGAACTCCACAATATTATACGCCATAATAACTGTAAATAAAAATTGATCAGCATTGAAATTATAAATAATCTATGATGTAAATAATATGATAAAAATGTGACGATAATAATAATAATAATAATAATAATAATAATATTTGCAATTTATATTAGAGTATTATAATTACGTTTAATTATTTAATTACAAATGCAAATTAATATTAAACATGTATTATTCAGTTGTGTGTAACATCGGAAATATAATATAATTTTTTTTATAAGGCATTTTCAACATTTTTGCTCTAATTTTATCAAACTCTCATGTCTGAAGATGAGAATATTCAGACATGATACCAATATTTAAAGTTAATGACGAAATAGGCTGTGTATATAAATCTTCCACTAACACAAGTACTTTGCCAATAGCATACATTTTATTGTCATTAGATTTAATGAAATTTAAAATTGACATTATTTGTCCATTTTCAAAAGAAATGCAATTATTTTTTGGATCATCACAGTTAATATAATATTGATTATTGCAAAAAATTTTATATTGTTGTACAGAAATGAAATCTTTCGTAATAGGACCATCACAATGAGAGCGTGTAAAACATTTTTCCATATCGTATGAATTTGAATATATTTTGAATGTTTCATTATTATGTATTGTCTCAATTTCTGCAAATCTTCTTGTTAATTGCTGTAATGGTTGGTTAGTTTTACGAATTAATTTCTTTAACGTAGACATATAATTCTCAAATTTAAATGCACTAAATTTATCCAGAGCACCAAATTGTTTTACGTCTGCAGCAAGATGTAATAAATTATGAATATTATGTGAAATATATTTAGAACCGTAGATAACTTGAAATGATTTTACAAAATGTTTTAATAAATTTTCTGCATATTCTATAATAGAAGTTTGATATGTTAAAGTAGGATGTGCAAGAATTGTGATTGCTACATGTAATGTTAGAAAATTTAAATATACATTTTCTTGTAGTATTCCTTTCAATATAATAGGACCTGTATATAATAAAAATTGCCGATATTCTGTGGCTTTCCAATGTTTGATATACTTTAATGATCTTGGTTTTCGAGCAAAATCAGAAGGAATATAATTGCGTAACTTTATTAGTTTCTTAGAAATTTGTTCTTTGTCTGAATTTGATAATCTTATCTTAAGTGGTCCTGAAAGCCATAACATAATAAGTTTACGCATAACACCCAAACATACCAGGTTCATATAATCTAGTGGCACATTTGTAACTAAGCCTAGATTTGGTATATTTTTTAAAATTGTGTCACCAGTTTGATAATCAAGATTATAAGATCCAGTAAAAAATTCTTTATCATTACGTAACATCATATTAGATGTGTATAGAAAACATATATGTCCTTCTATATTATCACCTTCAATAATGCATTTAGTGCAACTATTATATCCAGTGTGTCCTTTTACATTTAAAATAAATGATTTAGCAGGAGCGTCACAAATTATTGCTTTAATTTCGACTTTTATGATCTGTCCCTCATAATCAATCCCATTATTTATAAAAGCAATAGCATCACCTACAAACATTTTTAAAAACTCATTTGCATTTTTTGGTTTTCCTTCACCATAATATAAGGCAATGACATATACATTGTTTATAATATTATCTGCACATAATATTGGCCATAAACTCTTTGTGGAAGACTTATATATAGGTAAACCATCAATATTTATAAATAATTGAATGTTATCAAGAGCAAAATTCAATCTTTTACGTTCTTCAATAATTTTTAGAAGAGCTTTTTCGAGACCTAAGTGGCAGTAATCTCCGTTTTCAATTTGTATAATTTCAGTTGATTTAGGAGTTTGCAATAATGTACGTGGATCTTTAGGCAAAGTATAATTAGTGTGTGTTTGCAATATCTGTAAAAGGTGACGGAGTGATTTGAGTGATATCTTTTCTTCAATAGCCCATTTACTTATGTCATGTATAAAAGTTTCGTTATCATTTAAACACAGATTTTCATAATTGTTATCGACTATAGCTTGCAGCTTATTTGCATCCGTGTAATTTTGTATCATACAGGCATTATTTTCATTCAGAAAGTTAATATTATTTTCATCATAATATTGATTTAGATTTCTATCTGAGTATACTTTATCAGAATCACATAAAGACGAAGCATTCTCATCAACAACAATTAGTTGATCATTATTATTATTAATTATTGCCATAGAATCCGCAGAATCAGTCTGATGAGTTATCATATTCATATCTGTTACTGTGTTTCTTGCAACTAATCTTCGTTTATGTCTTGCACTATAAAATATTGAGTGTTTTCGTTTGCGACCCATATTTTTCACAAAATATATTTTTTTTCCTAAATATACATATACAATGAAAAAAAGATATCTTGTTACAATAAATATGAAAAAAATATAAGACAAACATAAGATAAAAAATATTGTATATACTAACCTTAATTTTTATGTTGATGTTTTTCACTTTGTTAAATCACTTCTTATTGCTAAGTGATCTTCTGAGATCACTTATTTTGAGTCAAAATGTCCTCTTATGCAAATAAAAAACACGTGCTGGTACACCAACAGACTGCGTATACGCTGCAGAGCGTTTTGGGCAACGTGCACGCGCCTACACGGTCACGCTTGCATTAGGATTAGGTAAGATTAGGTTACATTAAGTAGCGTCCATTAACGGTGACGTGTTGATTCTTTTACTTTTAGAACAAATCAACGTCAAGTCTTGACAAGATGACAACTTAGCAGTCATTCTGCTGAACGCGACTATTTTAAAGAAAAATATTTCAAATAAAAGTTGTTTGATTCAAAGGAGGTCATAAAGTAGATGATGCCCTTTATTTGATGAATATTTTAAGAGATATTTGAAGTGGTGTACGTGTTATTTTAAATTGGACACCCTAATATATATTTAGTTATAGCAGTAATAAATATAAATAAATAAATATAAATTATTTATTAAATATATCATAAATTAAACTTTATTTTTCTAATTTTAATTGTTGATCGTCACAGCACAACATCTTTATGATGTCACTGTGACATTTTCTTGCTATGACAGATTTTTTATCATTATTGTTACATTTCGTGATATACTAGTTATATCAATGTGACATTTTTGATGATATCACTGTAACATCATAAAGATGTTGTGCTGTGACGATTAAATATATATCTTATCGTCACAGCAGAACATCTTTATGATGTCACTGTGACATTTTCTTGCTATGACAGATTTTTTTATCCTTATTGTTACATTTCGTGATATACTAGTTATATCAATGTGACATTTTACAATGATATCACTTCAATTGTGATTAATGATATCACTGTTACCTTCCAATAATCTCACAATGACATCACAGTGACATTACATTTTTTTGTCACCTTGTGACTCTATTGTGAGCTTATTGTGATGTCACTGTGACATTTTTTGCTATGGGGGATATAATTAACTTATAAGATACATAATAACACAAATCGCTAACACAACTAATATGGTCAGTGCTGTTAATGTGGGCAATAAGAAGTTTTAGTAATATATATAAGTTATCATCTAATTGCATTCATTTATCGCTAAATAATTTTAATACAAGCCAACATTTTAATATAAAAATATTAATTTCTCTTTGATTTTAACGTAAAAATAAAAAATTCATGAATACACTAAATACACAAGTAACTATTATTGTGATACTTAAAAAATGATAAAACTTATTGACGTTGTTGCTTTGCCTGTAAAAAATAAAAGTAATAATAAATATGTTGTTATATCGAAAACTAAAATATACAAGTAAAACGTAAAACATACTAGTTCTCTGTCGTAGCGCGTTTTTGAGTGCCTTAACCAAGCTGACACATAGTTCTGAAATTGTTTATCTGTCAAAAATGGAAAGTGTTTTCTAGTCGATCCTACAAATGTAACAAAAAAAAAGTTAATATAGTACCGGTACAATTATTATGCTATTAAAAGCATTAATTTTTTATAATTATATATTTTTACATTTCTATATACGTTTTAAAATGTCCATAATTATTAGTGTGTTCACTTCGAAGTTGCCTTTGCGACCCATCCAAGAACATTTTGTACCCAATTTATTAGTAAATATTTTTTCTAGTCCAGCTTTTATTTGATCGTGGGGAGAAGTGCC